>NC_135868.1:15209300-15509300 GCF_031162955.1 Sander vitreus
AGGGACAATAATCCCCTGCAAGATTGCACAGCTCTGTGACTTTTCTTCCACATCTTCTTTTGTAGTCCTGTAATAGTCTCCCTCGCTGTGCTCAAATCAGATGTGACAGCAGGCAATCAGAATACGCACACCCAAACAACAGCGCAGCTCCAAAGGTAACTATGGTTACCTGAAGATGGAGCCTTTGAAGTCCTGAGGAGCACAGAGGAGCACTGACCGACAATAAAAACTCACCTTCAGACGTCCAATAGCATGTACAGAACAAAATGACAGAAGACGAGACCTAGTCCTTGGACAGATTGGTGGACGTGTGTCTGAAGGTTGAAGACAATAGTGAATCTGGGTCAGAGCAGCTACTAGTAGGGTCCTTTTTAAATAATAATAATGAGAGGAGGGAGATAGAGGGAACATAGAAAAAAGGTCTGAGAGTCATGTGAAAATAGGCGATGGTTTCTCAGAAACTCCGGAAATATATCCGCCTGCATACTCCGCTTTGACTACTACTTTGTCACAGGATGCAGTTAAAACAAACACACACTCAAAGCCTTCCCACTTAGTACCCAACATTACTCTGAAGCTCTTCTGATCTTTCAGACTCTGTAAAAATAGATTTGAATGCATTTGCAAATATTTGAAGAAGTGACTGATTTATCTTGTCAGACAGGGAAAAAAGCCTCAAAGTGTCACTAAAGTAAGTTAAATCTAGCACTCCCTGTGCTCTTTAATTCTAAATATGTACCAATGCTACTTCGCCCCACCCTTGTCATTTCAACCACTGTCTGATTTTGTGCGGGTTATTGGATGGAAATGAAAAAGTTTAAGTAAATTGTTTTTGCGTATTCTTTGTCATTATTTAAACTTATCAGTGTCTAGTTTCTCCTCTGGTGTTTCTGTGCAACAAACGGTATGATTTACTATTATTTGACAGCAAGATTTAGTCTTGTAGTGTAGCACATGTCCTGAGTTTTTCTAACAGAGTATAATCTGTTAAGTAGGGAATGGAAGAGAGGAAATGCATGCTGGATTCATGGATAAAACTAATGCCAATGCCAACGCTTGATGCCCCGTGCCTGCTCTACAAATGGCTATTGGCTATATATATATATATACATACATATATATATATATATATATATATATATATATATATATATATATATATATATATATACACACACACACACACACAAGCTGGCCTCATCCTTGTGTAAGGAGTTGTGAACTGATGTTGTGTTACTTACAGTAGGTTGATAATTAGCCTTTGACAGAGCTCTAATACTGTATGTGTTTATTCAGTTGTCAATTTCTACAGAGTTGTCAGGTCGAGCCAGTCCAATCTGTGATATTAGCTTATGACATGCTTACTGGACAATGAAAAAAAGATCTTCACAGTTATATATTCAGCAGCCGTGAGCTACAGTAAGAGTTTGTCAGTATTTGTGCTCAGGAGGTGTCTCTCTCTGTGCTGGACAGCTGCCGTGAGGCATGATTTAACAATCATCCATTAGCGTGCGTGTGTGTGTGTGTGTGTGTGTGTGTCTCACATCAGCCCTGTCTTTTGTTCCTGCTCGTACTGCTGGCTGCCTGCAGATGTCCGAGCCGTAATTGGCACACATGGAGGAAGCAGGTGGCCCAATACAACCCTTATGATGTCCTGCATGGGATAGGGTCTATGGTGTGTGTTAGCTGCTAGTTTCAGCAGGACATCATTAAAGAGATGAGTGACAGAGATTGAAGGTGAGAATAGCAGCTGCCAGGTGCCTCCTCTTCCCCCAAGAGAGAGAGAAATTGTGTGTTTGTGTTAATCATGTGCCAAGTTCAATCCAGAATGAGTGTAAATACTTTCCATGTGATTATTTTTTAAAGGGCCTCTTTGCTTTCCCCTCTTCCCTTGATTGCTAATTTAGCCACCAACACACACACACACACACACACACACACACACACACACACACACACACACACACACACACACACACACACACACACACACACACACACACACACACAAAGATTCCACAGAGATGGGCTTGTGTGTTTGATGCTGTTTGATGTGGCCCGCCTATTTTAATCTGTTTATACTCATTCGCCCTCTGGCAGAAAGTGTGTGTGTGTGTGTGTGTGCACCTCATATCCTACAATCCGGATAATGGCCATATTTTAAGAGGATTCCTGCCATATCCTTAAGATTCTCTGCTCATATTTTAAATCCCACAGTTTAAAGTCAGATATACAGTAGATACAGATACAATCCTTTAAAACCCCCAGTGATACTTCATAAAAACCACTATATTTACCTCTGACTGCTCTGTCAAAACCACCAAACAAGTATTATTATTTAGTCATTTTATTAGGATTAGCTCAGGAGGGACTTAAAATAAGAAATTAAAATAGATATTAACACAATATTATCCTCACCCCCGGCATAATTAATTCCACAATAAAGAATTCCCCTTAATCCCTCACAATGTCTCTGACCCATTCAGGGTTTGTCACCCCACTGAGCTTCAATTAATACAGGGACTGTCCAATAGAGGACTCAGTGTAGAATACATTTACATTAAAATGTGTTCACGTCTGGTAAGAGTTAATTAAGAAGGTTCAGAAGTTTTTTTTATGGGATGAATTTTAAAGCAGGTTAGATTTTTGTGTGGAACTTGCCCTTTAAATGACCCATTATTTATGTTAGGAAGGTTATGGATATGAAGTTGTACATAGATCCATGCTTTGTGGTTATTTTCTTGATTCATTTTTTAATCATTTGGTCTAAAAAATGTCTATTAAAATTGTCTATTAAAATTCCCAGGAGCCCATGTTGACATGTTTACACTGCTTGTTTGTCCAAATAAGAGTCCAAAACCCCAAATATTATATAGTTTGTTATCAAGGAAAATACTGACATTCAAAAAGCTGGAACCAGTGAACTTTTGTCATTTCTTCGTTAAATCATTAATCATTAACTGATTATTATTATTATTATTATTATTATTATTATTATTATTATTATTATTATTAATTGTTGCTGATTAATTTTCTAATTAATATAAAACTTATTCCACTTATTTTGTTTGATGTTGCTACGTGATGTTTTAGATCCATCTGAACCATTTCTTCACTAAAACAAAAACTTGGGAAGAAACGGAGAGAAAATATTAAATATTTAATAACCGCAAGATACAAGCTGTATGCCAGATATATTGTATAATATATAATACATGTTTTTTTATTACACATTTTAGCCATCTGCCTGTGTTGAGGTTATCTTGTCTTTAGCTTGTGTTTTGCCTTTTCTATTTTTCTGGGGTGAAATGCGCCCGAGGCGCAGCAATATGCTGATGGCTGTCCTCTGGAGTGGAGCTCGGCTGAACTTCACAAGGACATTTCCTTGAAGGCAGCGAGGGGCTATTGTAATTGGGGACAATATGAGCTTAATTAGCTAATAATGATATGATTACTGATTGCCTGAGAAGTATGATGGCTATTCATCAGCCCCAGTTTGTACCAAGAACCAATTTCGTCACACATGATTTTCTCCAATAGAATAACTCATTGTAGTTGTCTACTCATTTACAGTGGGGCAAAAAAGTATTTAGTCAGCCACCAATTGTGCAAGTTCTCCCACTTAATAAGATGAGAGAGGCCTGTAATTTTCATCATAGGTACACTTCAACTATGAGAGACAAAATGAGAAAAAAAAATCCAGAAAATCACATTGTAGGATTTTTAATGAATTTATTTGCAAATTCCTCGGGAAAATAAGTATTTGGTCAATAACAAAAGTTCATCTCAATACTTTGTTATATACCCTTTGTTAGCAATGACAGAGGTCAAACGTTTTCTGTAAGTCTTCACAAGGTTTTCACACACTGTTGCTGGTATTTTGGCCCATTCCTCCATGCAGATCAGATGTTTTGGGGCTGTCGCTGGGCAACACGGACTTTCAACTCCCTCCAAAGATTTTCTATGGGGTTGAGATCTGGAGACTGGCTAGGCCCCTCCAGGACCTTGAAATGCGGTTGCCCTGGCGGTGTGTTTGGGATCATTGTCATGCTGAAAGACCCAGCCACGTTTCATCTTCAATGCCCTTACTGATGGAAGGAGGTTTTCACTCAAAATCTCACGATACATGGCCCCATTCATTCTTTCCTTTACACAGATCTGTCGTCCTGGTCCCTTTGCAGAAAAACAGCCCCAAAGCATGATGTTTCCACCCCCATGCTTCACAGTAGGTATGGTGTTCTTTGGATGCAACTTAGCATTCTTTCCCCTCCAAACACGACGAGTTGATTTTTTACCAAAAAGTTTTATTTTGGTTTCATCTCATTTCATTCATATGACATTCTCCCAATCCAAATGCTCTCTAGCAAACTCCAGACGGGCCTGGACATGTACTGGCTTAAGCAGAGGGACACATCTGGCACTGCAGGATTTGAGTCCCTGGCGGCGTAGTGTGTTACTGATGGTAACCTTTGTTACTTTGGTCCCAGCTCTCTGCAGGTCATTCACTAGGTCCCCCCGTGTGGTTCTGGGATTTTTGCTCACTGTTCTTGTAATCATTTTGACTCCACGGGGTGAGATCTTGCGTGGAGCCCCGGATCGAGGGAAACTATTAGTGGTCTTGTATGTCTTCCATTTTCTTATAATTTTTCCCACAGTTGATTTCTTCACACCAAGCTGCTTACCTATTGCAGATTCAGTCTACCCAGCCTGGTGCAGGTCTACAATTTTGTTTCTGGTGTCCTTTGACAGCTCTTTGGTCTTGGCCATAGTGGAGTTTGGAGTGTGACTGTTTGAGGTTGTGGACAGGTGTCTTTTATACTGATAACAAGTTCAAACAGGTGCCATTAATACAGGTAATGAGTGGAGGACAGAGGAGCCTCTTAAGAAGAAGTTACAGGTCTGTGAGAGCCAGAAATCTTGCTTGTTTGTAGGTGACCAAATACTTATTTTCCCGAGGAATTTGCAAATAACTTCATAAAAAATCCTACAATGTGATTTTCTGGATTTTTTTCCCTCATTTTGTCTCTCATAGTTGAAGTGTACCTATGATGAAAATTACAGGCCTCTCTCATCTTTTTAAGTGGGAGAACTTGCACAATTGGTGGCTGACTAAATACTTTTTTGCCCCACTGTATGTGAATACAATAATATAATATTTCTTGACTTAATCAGTGCAAAAGTTGACTTGGATGAATTCGTGTTTCTTTTGACTTCAGCTCAGCTTCATCAACAACCAAAAATGGAGTTCGCTGCTCATGTTTTCCCTTGTTTTGTTGTAAACAAATGTGTTTTAAAGCTGTCGATTATTGGCTCTGAATCAGCTCTATGCGAATGTAAGAGCTGAGAATAACAGTTGTGGTTGGAGGGTATTTTATAGCTGGCTCAGCTGCTGCAGCCCTGCCGCATACACCACATACCACAGACAGACAGACGGGGCTGGGTCCCAGTCGGGGGTGTGGGGTGCTGAGGGGGGCAGGTTGGTTTGTGGTGGAGTTGGTGGAATTGGGGTGTGTGCTTTTTGTATGTATTTGTACCCAGCTAAGTTAATATAACGTCATCAGACATTAGCTATTCTCTTGAACAGAAACATCCCACTTTCACTTTTTACCATAAACCCTTGTGTGCCCACCCACCACAACATGCTCTCTATACACATGGGTCTGCTCACACAAACTATACGGTTCAGGCACAATGATAAACAAAAAAGAGAGAGCTGTTAGGACAGCGGGAGTCAGAATGGCCCATTTTCTCTCACTTCTCCCTAATGAGTGCCATAAAGAGCGCGAGGCATCAATATTTCAGTGCTCTCGTCAGGCATGCTGCAATATTTCCCTTTGATGAGGCTCACCAGAGGTGTTTTGTTTTGCCCAGCTGCCACTCCGATCATATGTGAATTTGGGAAGGCAGGAAATAAGACCGACAGGATCATGAAAATCTGGACTGCTGGTAAATTGTTTTCTGGTAGAAATTACTTTGAGTGACTCAGCAAAAGTGCATTTTTGTATCTGCTGTTTAAGGAGAATTAATTGACTTTTACTTTGATTTGGGAGATTATAATTTGAACTCAATGTAGTTTGATAATAAATTGTGCCTATTTTAGCCATGCTAACAGCATGGGATGAACTAGAGATGGCACCACTTTGGTCCAGACTGAAATCAATCAACTACTATAAGATGGATTGCCATGAGATTTTGCAGAGACATTCATTCATTCATTCATGGATCCTGCTGATGTTGGTGATCCCCTGACGTTTCCACTAGCACCACCATGAGATTCACATGTGGTTTTGAATGACATCTGGCTTATCACTTCGATACAATTTTATGTGGAAAATCTTTAAATATGTTAAAATAAAGGGATGAGAAGACAAGAAAACATGTAGAAAATGCTAACTAACAATAAGTAATTAAGAACAATAAACAGAGTAAAATGGGTAGAATTATAAAAGTACCTTGTAAAAAAGCAGGAACAAAGCCTACAGAGTTCAGACCATAAAAGCTCCATCACCTTTGGCTTTCCAGAAATGTACATTTCTGACCGTTGGGCTCAATAGAACTATTGCTGCTGTGATTCACATCATCTTATCATGATGAATTCATTCTAGTTGAAACTCCCAAGATTTCAGCTCACAGTAAGGCAACAGGATGTTGATGCAGTTGTTCTCTCTCCCTGTGGGTTTGAGCTAGATGAGGCTGCTCCTGCAAACTGAAGTCGGGCAGACGCCTCCAAATGAGCCCTAAACGCCGTCTGTTGTTCCCCTGCTTTGAGAGTGTCCCACTGGGGTCGCAGACATGAACAGCATAGATGTCTGCCACTGGAGAATACAGTTACACTGATACATACCAGCTGTATCTGCTCCGTTCAGGACTCTCTTCTGCTCAGTTTATCTGGTTGTCTCTTTCTTGTCTTGTTTCTCTTGATGACTGTCCTTCGGTCTACTGTCTTACTCTTTAATTTATTTACTGTACCTATCAACCCTTTTATTGTCTCTACCTTTGCAGCCTCTTAAATACTATGACTTTTTAAAATATTTTTTTATGACATGCTATACTGCTTTTTATCACTTGTGATCCAGAATAATTTAGATGGCAGTTGGAGGGATGTTTTGATGATTTTTAATGTTAGAGGTTTTTAAACTTCAGACTTGCCTCATTTCATTAGTGCAGGTGTGTGTGTGTGTGTGTGTGTGTGTGTGCGCGTGCGCGTGCACATAACAGTTTGCATGCATATGAATGCACGCTTGTCCTTGTTGAACCGTTATTAAAGACGGAGGGACTCTGTGTGTGCTTTCAGGTGGACGAGCTGTACGAGGCCTTTTGCATCCAGAGCCGTCTGAGGGAAGGTGCCAGCCGTATGAAGCAAGCCTTCTCCTCCTCTCCTTCCACTAAAGGCACCAAGGAGAGCATCGCAGAGGTCAACCGCCGCTACAAAGAATACACTGAGGTAGTGGCATTGAGCATCGACTTCAGTGTTTGGGGAAGCCAGAATTAGCTAATTCTTCTGAGGAGTATTGCATGAAAATGCTTATTAACCTTGTCGAAGTCATATGAAGTAAAGCTTCTTAAATAATGGAGTGTATGGGCAATGATCTAATAAATTGTCAGACAAGTTGACTTTTGAGGAGAGAAGAATAAATTATGCATGCTGTATGTATCAAACACCCACAGTATACCTTAATATCAAATACAGATTATTGCTTGCATTGTCATTTGTAAACACTGACATGTATTGTCACATACTTACAGAATTACCTTTTAAATCTCAATAACACACACACACACCTGTCTTCATCTGTCCTGAGGGCTTACACCAGTCGTCCTGCCTCTTCTGCAGTTTAGTGTTGACTGTCTTTGTCAAAGTCTCTCGAGATAACTTGATTACTATTGTTGTTCTTGCCTTGTGTAACAAAGGGTGGTTTATGTGATCATTATCTCTCTCTCTCTCTCTCTCTTCCTCAGAACATGAGCACGTTTGAGAGCGAACTGGAGAACCTGCTCGGGGAGTTTCATATCAAAATGAAGGGTGAGAGACAAGTAAACCCACTCACATACCGATATTGATTTCTGCAATAAGAGGCATTCATCCACTGATGTTTACAAGAAAGTTTTAGCTGACAACTAATTAACCTATCATGTATACTGTAGTGAAGACACTAAACACCTACATTGTAAATCACCCAGCTAAATACTAAAGTCACGGGCTTGACTTTTCCCCCCATATCCTGTCCAAATGGTATTTTTTTTTTTTTTTATTTCCTCTCTCTCTGACAGGTTTGGCAGGCTTTGCTAGGCTCTGTCCTGGAGACCAGTATGAGGCAAGTTCTTCTTTTTATTATATAACACAGTGCTTTTAAAAATAACTTTACTTTCATATTAAAATCCATGTGTGAAATATTGCAAAACCATTCAGTCAAGAGAGATAGGATGGCACAATGTATTCTTCAAGTTCAAGTAGAAAATGGAGTTTGATATTTTTATGCTATGAGGCTATCAAAGTGCTGTCCTTTCTCTGGCTTTAGGATTACTTTTTTTCTTTTTTTACACTGCTTTCCCACTCCTTTCTTCCTTTAGATCTACATGCGGTACGGTCGCCAGCGGTGGAAGTTGAAGGGAAGGATTGAAGTGAACTCCAGACAGAGTTGGGATGGAGACGAGATGGTCTTCATGCCTCTCATCACTGACCTCATCAACATCAAGGTACTGTAGAAATCCAGATAAACTAACTTTGTGCCTCACCATGCAGGGTCAATAAATAACAATGTAGAAATCAGACCTTCAGCTTATATACAAGTTAGTTTCTCATTGCACAATATCAAGGGGCAGATTAGTGATGATTCTGGTAGGTCATGACTATATTTAATTACAGCTAGTGTAAGAAAACAATTCATCAACAATCACCTGCTTAATATCTTGATGTCAGAAGATGTGTTATTGTTTTCTTGACCTGAGTAGTTACATTACATTACATGTCATTTAGCTGGCGCTTTTATCGCGACTTACAGTTGCTACACATGTCAGAGGATGCAAACCTCTGGAGCAACTATGGGTTAAGTGTCTTGCTCTGGGACACATTGTTTTTTGATGTATCACAGTGGGAATTGAACCTAGATCTCCCACACCAAAGGCATGTGTCATATCCACTGCGCCATCACCACCCATAGTAAATACATGTTGTTCCTCAATCAGGTGACGGAGCTGAAGGGCCTGGCCAATCACATGCTGGTGGGCAGCGTGATCTGTGAGACCAAGGAGCTGTTTACTGCCATGCCTCAGGTGGTGGCTGTTGACGTCAACGACCTCGGGACTATCAAACTCAACCTGGAGGTCACGTGGTAGTAAGTTGACTCTTATATTTCCGCAAGCAGTCACTTTTTTCATCATGGCTTGCTATATTGTAGAATGTTATGTATTTATTCAAATAGTTGGTTACTTGTTAATCCTCAAGGGGAAACTTCAGCAGAATAGTATCACTTGAGCCAACAAAGATATTCAAGGATATTGTGTCTACAATGAGAGATTGCATTATAGATAATGAGATGGATGCACCACTGGGAGTCTAAAATTATTTGATGATTTTGTTATGATTTCATGAGATTCATTTAATTTAATGTCATGCTCAGTTCACTAAAGTTTCAATGAATTGTCATTAGGGTGAGTATTTTCTTTCAGTTTATGAAAGGGATAAACGTTGGGTTTTCAGTGTTTCAGCCAGATAGTTCTACAGAGCCTTTCAACACTAAGATTTTATCTCACGAGCGTGCTACTCGACAGTCATACTTTGTATAGCTATTTGGATTCTTGCAGTCGGTATCTCAATCACTGGTCTATATTGAACACCTACAGAAACTGTTATTAGTGTTGTTGCTTTAAAGGGGTGATAGAATGATTATATAGGGTATTTCACACTGTTCCTTAAGGTCTCCTAATAGGGTATGTAACATTGGTTGGGCTGAAAATGTCCCAGGTGCTATTATTTGGGCCCTTATGCATCCCTGTGGAATGGCTCTATTTGGAACGACAGCTTTTCTTCCAAATATGGTATGTTCATGAATATTTAGATGAGCTGCGTGCTGATTGGTTGAGCGAACCACATACACATACATTGGAGACGAGACAGCAGGTCTCATATTTCAGACACTGCAACGTTATACATTGTTTGTCTGCTATTTCGTTATTAAATTTACTTCTGAGACTTTTTAATGCGAGAATCAACTATATAAAGCTCAAATATGGGCTGTTGTACGAAAATTGATGGCTAATTGCAAATTTGGTAAGACGTGTCTGACTTCAGGAGCTCCACACAGTCTGAGGAAAAGTGGCAGCCTGCTGGGCTCTATACCCAGCGGAAAGTCACCGTTTGTGGGTTACTGGACTACCGGGGCTTGGGGCCAGCTGCCGGCATAACTATCGTATATTTACAGTTTGAATTTCGTCACGGCATGTATCTCACAGCTACCCTAAGGTTGTACAAAGCTTAGCTAACACTTTTGTCCGATTTCAATTTAATGCATTTTTGTGAATTTTAGAGGTCTTGTTAGGAGGAGGCAAGCTAGCTCTCATTGATTGAGCTCCATCCAGCTCACTCAGGCGTTTTTTTTCCCCTATCGCTTGTTTAAATAACTCAACACACATATCCATTATAAGATTAACTGGAACCTGTGGTAAGAGATTGCGGGCGTAATAAGCTCTCTGACCGCGCTCTCACTCACACACACCATGCCATTTCTTGCATAAAAAAGTCTCAGAAGTGAATTTAGTGATAAAATAGCAGATGAACAATGTATACAATTTCTGAGATCTGCGGAAAGGAAAGGGATGTCAATGGGATTTTGAGCTTCTATGTATGTCCTATTTACCCACCTAACTGTCATTAATCAACTATGACAAGGTAAAATCGGTTTTGCATTCTATCACCCCTTTAAATTCAGTCTGCATTACTTATGGTTTTTTTGCCATCTGGTGGAGAAACATGGCCATTACAAGTTATGGAAGTTAATTAAGCAATTAAATCCTCTCTGTCACAAAACCCAAATGAATGAAATCACATACAGCAAGTGTAGGTAGGCATAGATAAACCCATCACAATCAGCAATCACAATAAGTGTCTGGTTGTCATTCCCTCTTAAGCCCCTTTGATGTTGAGGACCTGACTCTGTCGTCTGGTAACGTGAGTAAAGCTACAGCACTCCAAAGACGAGTGTCAGTCTACAGCCAGGGCACGCCGGAGACCCCGACTTTCCAGGATTCCTCCTTCTTTGTGAGTACAACATACAAACCTCGATTGGCTTCATTAGTGTGGTGGAAAACAGTAGTTTGTGAGTTTTTGTAGAACTCAGAACAGTCACCATCTAGGCTAGAAAAACATCTGAACTTTGTTTTAGACTTATCACTGGGTGAATTGTGGTGAAAGAGATGACATTTTGTCTTTTACACCTCGTAGTCCCTGCACACTAACCTGAGTCTGCACCCAATGATATTGTACACATTATTCTGTTGATGCTTGATGCTTATGTTAGCAACGCCAGTGCTACCCCTAAACTAACCCTCAACCATTTCCCTGCTATCCTGTCTTTTGCATTTCCACATCAAAACCCCTTACCCACACTCTGTCCCACTTTACACGTTAATCCATCCGTCCTGCATCTCACTTACCTGCCCTCACTCGAATACCCAACACCTTGTCCTATTTGCCTGCGTGCATTGTGTAAAGAAGTGGCGGCCATATCCTGTGCAGCGCCAGCGCCTCTCCTTCCTACACATGCTCAGAGACACCCTGCTAGAGAAGCTAAGGAGCAGTCGCTCGTTTGGTGACCTGGCCTCACTCCGGCCAAGGCCCAAATCCAGTCTGGAGGTCTATGTGAGTGTGTTGTGGCCCCTCAACCCTCCTAACCTGACTTTTGTGTACCCCACACCCCATCGACATGATGGGGATGTACTCCTCTGCTGGTGTGGACACACTTGGGCTTGTCCAGTTCCTTTCTGTGTGCTGCAGAATGCCATGTGTGAATGCATGTTTCTTTGCATGGGTTCTTGTTATGCTTTTCTATTCAGATTTGCCTTACTCTGATTCTATCTTGGATGATCAGATCTGGTCACAAGAATTTAGAAAGAAAAGTTTAGAGTGGATGTTTTAAGTATGTCTGCCATCTCTTTTTCCACTTGAGAGAGCTTTCTCTTGCACTCTTTTGTCTTACATGCACTGATTTCAAGCTATATCTGAGTTTTCCATCTTTTTTGTTACACATATTTACTGTCCTCTCTCTCCTTTCAGTCCACTTTACCAGATGATGTTTTTGAGAACGGTGGCTGCGGCATGGCCGAGTGCAAGCGTCTCTCCTTCACCTTCTCGGACACGTCTGGTTCCACACCCAGCCCTGCCCCGAGCTCCCACTCCCCCGGCCTGTCCAACCCTGAGATCACAGTCACCCCTCCAGAAATTGACCCATCACCTATACAAATCCTCCCAACTAGGGAGGACTCCATTGCTGAGGAGCATTTAGTGGAGGAAGAGGAGGATGAGGAATACGAAGAGGATGGGGAGACGGGTAGTAGAGGAAGTAGGGGCACCAGTGCCAGCCTTGCCAGTGATGAAGTTGAGGTGGCAGAGGACTCTGAGTGGGAGCGTACAGAGTCCCAGCGAAATTCTAGCTCCAACTGTGGTTCAGCTGCCCCATCCCTCTGCTCTGACAGCCACCTGTCTACAGTGGCTTCAGAGGATGTTTTCTTAGACCACACTGACGAACTGAAACCCGTGGAACTGGACACAGAGGAGGCGGGCAGCCTGACCAGGCAGCTGGTGAAGAGACTGACTTCTTCGGAAATTGTGCCGCCAAGTGGGAGCTCTACGGAAGGAGGAGGAAATCTGAGCTGGGCAGGTGAGGGGAGCAGGGCTTTCCTGGAGAGCAGCCTGGAGGAGGCCATCCACAGCCTACTGATGAGGCTGGAGTCTCTGACTCACCGCTGCCGAGAGCTGCAAGACCTGGAGCAGGAAGTGATGCGTCTGGAGGACCTGCTCAAGGTGACTGTCTCCCTTTCTAATATGTATGTATACAAGATCTTATATGGGAAAGAACATATGAAGGAAACAAATACTGTAAGTACTTTCAGGAAAAGTTACTTTTCAACCAAATGTGTTATAATTATTTATTTATTGTGTTTTATGATTTCTTTCGACATACTATACTTTGGCTTTTTTATCACTTTTTTCGACATACTATTCTATGGCTTTTTTCCACATACGGAATTAGGTATCTTGTGGCTGGAAGGTAAAATCTCTGTCTCATAACCACACGGATGGCTGTTCAATCCCAGGCATCTTGGTCACATGTAAAGGTGTACCTGTCTGTCTTTTTTTAAATTCTATGCTATGGCTTTTTATCACTTTTTTGGACTTACTATACTATGGCTTTCTTATCACTTTTTTGGACATATTATACTATGACTTTTTATGACTTTTTTCGACATACTATACTATGGCTTTTTTTCAACATACTATAATATGGCTTTTTCGGCATACTTTAATATGACTTTTTCGACATAATATACTATGGCTTTTTTATCGCTTATTTCGACATACTATAATATGACTTTTTCGACATACTATGACTTCTTTCAACATACTATTCTATGACTTTTTTATTGCTTATTTCAACATAATATAATATGACTTTTTTGTCATACTATACTATGGCTTTTTTTCTGACTTTTTTTGACATACTATACTATGACTTTTTGACATACTGTCCTATGGCTTTTTATGACTTTTTTGCGACATACTATACTATGGCTATTTATGACTTTTTTGTGACATACTATACCATGGTTTTTTCCACATACTATACTGGGCAATTTGTGGCTGGAAGGTAAAATTGCTGTCTCATAACCACAAGGTTGGCTGTTCAATCCGAAGCGTCTCTTGCCACAAATTAAATTGTACCTGTCTATGTTTTTTTTAAAATACTATGCTATGGCTTTTTATCACTTTTTTGGACATAATATACTATGGCTTTTTTAATCATTTTTTCGACATACTATACTGTGGCTTTTTCGACATAATATAATATGACTTTTTATGACTTTTTTCGACATACTATACTATAGCTTTTTCGCCATACTATACTATGGCTTTTTTATCACTTTTTTCGATTTGCTATTCTATGACTTTTTTTGGACATACTATACTAAGACTTTTTTATCACTTTTTTCAACGTACTAGACTATTACTTTTTCAACATGCTATCCTATGGCTTTTTATCATTTTTATGGACATACGTACACACTTTCTTATCACTTTTTTCAACATACTATACTATGGCTTTTTTTATCACTTTTTTCAACATACTTTACCATGACTTTCTTATCACTTTTTTCGTCATATTACTTTTTCAACCTACTATCCTATGGCTTTTTATCACTTTTTTCGTCATACTATACTGTGACTTCTTTCGACATACTATACTATGGCTTTTTTAATCACTTTTTTTCAACATAGTATACCATGGTTTTTTTCCACATACTATACTGGGTATCTTGTGGCTGGAAGATAAAATTGCTGTTTCTTAACCACAAAGTTGGCTGTTCAATCCCAGGCATATCTTGCTGGAAATAAAAGTGTACCTGTCTGTCTATTTTTAAATACTATGGCTTTTTTATCACTTTTTTCGACATACTATACTAAGACTTTCTTATCACTTTTTCGACATACTACACTATGACTTTTTTATCACTTATTTCGTCATACTATGAATTTTTTTCGATACGCTGACTTTTTATGATTTCGTTCGACCTACTATACTATGACTTTTTTTACCAATAAAAAAAAAAAAGAAAAAACTTTTTAAACAAAATATTCCACTTTTGTTTAATACATTATTGGTATTATTCAACATTTCAATGAAATTCATGCTAATCAAAACCATTGCCACTTTTCCAACTATTCTCACTACTTCACTTTCTTCTTATGCAGTTATTCCAGTAATCCAGTTTAGCTTTAGCAATTAAGCTTTATCGCATTCACAAACATTTTCTGCAGGAAATGCATTTTCTGGGTATTACTTGGTTCTTTTAAAGTAGCAATCTCAAAGATTTTCGTTTAAATAAATGTCTGTTAAGTCACTATCTATCGGCTAACGATTGTGTGGTAACACAATGGTGATTAAGCCTATGGCCCACTCATGAAAGTATTGCAATGTTATATATATTTATTTGCATTACGAACTGTGTGTCTGTGGTGACATTCTTGGTAAAATAATTGTATTACAGTTTTTCTCCATTGTATACACACAATTGTGAAAACTTGAATCAACAACAAGACTCTTGACTGCTAAACTCTCAGCACAATTCCATTTTTTCCACTCAAATAGAAATTCAACCACACTGCCACTTTAACTAATTATATTACATAATCCTTAAACCTATAATTCCTCATCAATCAAACAATAACATGCAACAAGACTGAGGACTTAATATCTGCACATACGAAAGTTTATCATTTATTTGGGTAATCTTTAGAAAACTAAATGCATCTTCTTGTAACAGACATCAATAGACCTTCAACTGTACACAGGGCTTTTATTTTGAAAAGGCTGTCCTCTCTCAGGTCTTAAAATACTCAGTATATTTAGAACATATCTACTCTCTAATACATAAATCCAAAGTAACAAAGTCACTCATTACCTCAAAAATTAATTTGAGTACTGGAGTTACTGGAATGGACTGTGGCAAGTTAAGGATTTATAAGAGTAAAGGGTTATTGACTCATTATCCCCGCCCTTCTTCCTCACAGTGTCGTCTCCCGGGTCACAGGAGCCGGTCATCCAGCCTCAGTCTGACAGTGGAGAGTGCTCTGGAGAGTTTTGACTTCCTCAACACCTCTGACTTTGATGATGAGGATACCGGAGACGATAATGCCATCCTTAGCAACCCCCCACAGAGGTCTCCGCTTTTTGATACAGACGGAGAAAGGATCGGGTGAGTGGGAGACGGCATAGAGGCTTTTTGTGTTTGCTGACATTGACACTAAGCACATTGTTATTGTATTATGGGGTTTGACTGCTGTTTGGAAGTGTGTGCGTTGAAAATAAAGTGCTGTTGTTGAGGTATCACAAACAAAAAAACACAGTAAGAGCTGAAGTAGGATACTTTTGTGGTGCTTGGTTTTAAGGTAATTAATGCCTAGCTATTCATTCATAAAAGCAATGTTTTCTTAACATGTGTGATCATAACACAGGTGAAGGGTTTCATTCTGACAGAACCACAGCTCAATTCACTGCAAAAACATTTGGACAGACAGTCTGCATCATCTCAAGCACTCAATTGAAAAATCCATTTTATCATAAGTACAGTAGATTACGATTCTGTGTGATGCTGCTGCCACTTGGTGGTGACTCTGGGTATGTGCCTCTCAGTGGCCAGCATCCAGAAGCCAGAGGACACCTTAGTGAAGCCCTGACAGAGGACACCGGGGTGGGCAACAGCGTGGCAGGAAGCCCCCTGCCACTCACCACTGGAAACGAGAACCTGGACGTGGCAATCGTCATCCACCTGCAGTACTGTAATCACCTCATACAGGTAGAGCTCCTTATGACATCATGTTTTGGAGTATAAATGATAAATGAATAGTTATAGTTGACATTTCCAGTTTACTGCGACATGCCTTTTGTCAGTTGTTGACCACTAGGATGGGTGTGTGGCAGCGTCGCAGTCTTCTCCTCAAGCTGTCTAGACAGACTCAGTTGTTAGAGGAGCTAGCAGAGATCAGTGTGGACAGACTGGGAGCAATTACATCTGCTGCTGATGGTAGGTACCAACAAGTGGAAACCAGTTTGGTTTATTGGTATGTTGTCTGTTTACCATGCAATGTATCTCAAGAGTAGTAATCTTGCAGTGTACACCAATCTATGTGTTATTATTTAAGTACTTTATGAAAGATTATTACCATGCAACACAATGAACTCTCTGGTTTGAGGGTTTGTAGCGTCTGACCTTCTGTTTTGTCCTTTTCTCTCTCAGTCCTCCCGGGCCTCGCAGAGCGCCCACAGCTGATGACTCTGTGGTCAGAGTGCAGCGGGTCTGCAGGACTTTTCCACACCACACTGGACAGAGTGTTCAAACAAATGAACCAGCGCTACACAGCAGTGCTGCAGGAGAGACACCCACACAACGCTGACACAGGTTGGATCATCCCTATTTCCTTTTCAGCAAAAAAGCCAAAGGTTGCACTTAAAATGACATTGTTTGTTTGCAACACGGTCTTGCTTCTGTGTTTTTATTCCCTGTTCAAGTCACTTATTTGGTTTTAATCTTGTCCCTGTTTCAACTTAATCACTAATTTGGTTTTAATATTGTCTCCGAGAGAAATGAGATCATTGTAGCTGCTAATATAGTCTCGCTTTGTCAGACCTTCCAACACCGCAGCGCTGTGAAGGAGGGTCTGGCTCGTCCATACAGCATTCCGGGAGGGGAGAAAAAACATGCTCTGGTTTATTGGCATTTCTTTAAACCAACCACAATCATCTTGGGCGGTGCTAAGCACTGGGAAAAGCAGCGTTGTCGTGGCAAAATAACCTCGGGAAGGAACTTGTTTTGGTGGAACATGGTGTACGTTCAAAAGTTGTTTTAATCGCGCTATAGAAAACACAGATTGGACAGATAATCTAGCTAGCTGTCTGGATTTACGCTGCAGAGATCTGAGAAAAGGTTAACCATAATCAACCGGAGTTTAAAGCCCCTGACACACCAACCCGACTGCCGACCGTCTGCAGAAAAGGCAGTCCCGCCCTCTGATTCAACATGTGAAATCGGCCAAAATGAAGGCCGACGGCCCCTCCGACGGACGACGGAACACACCGAATAGACTCGAGTCACTGACCTCGCCAGACCGTCCGACGGCCGATTATCGGGTTGGTGTGTCAGCGCCTTAAAAGGCCAACATAAAGGAAGCCTAAGGCAACAGATATCCGGCCTAAATGAGTGAAATCCGGCAGAATTTTCAGCAGCAACGGAGCAATCCCAGAAGTGGAACGCCAAGGATACAGACTACTGCTAATATAATGTTAATAATGCTGCTTATGTGATTAAAAATTATTACAAATACTCAATTTAAGAGACTAAATGGAATAGTGAATCCATAGATATTAAACAGATCTTCACAATGTATATGTAGATTCAGTTGGCTCAAAATTATTTTCTTTGACTTGAGATTTCTTTCTCTTCTCTCCAGTGATTGGTGTCGTAGTGGGGGAGATGGTGGACAGGAGCGATCTGGTGGCGGCACACAATCCTTCTGCCGCTGAGCTCTCCCAGGACGTCCTGACGGTGTTTCAGTTCCACAGCTACATCTTACAACATGAAGTGCATGACATGGAGACGCATCTGCTGCATCTGGCCAGAGAAGGTGAGCAAAACATTCTTTAGTTTTAGTTTAACCAATTATCACTTTGGATTTTCTGTCCACAAGCACCTCAAACTTTACACAATAGATAGTAGAGAGAGAACACAAAAATCAGGCTGATTATAAGTGTGATTGTAAGGAAAAAAAGAAGAAATGGCTAAACTATGAAGTGCATTTTTACATAGAACTTTCACTACTTTTTTAATAACCAAGTTAAACGCTGATAAATTCCTGGATATTTTAGAATACAAACTGAAAAGATATCGAAGCAAATTTCATGTCAGGAGTACAGAAAAGGTCCCTATGCTTTACGCTACAGGATATGTAATGGTTAAACCTCTGACGTGTCTGTGTTTGTGTCATACTCAGAGGTGTTTGCAGAGGCTCTGTGCAGTGGGGATTATTCCCGGTGTCTAACAGAACTGAAGGAGGTGCCTGTGTCATCCCTGTGGCCAAGAAATGACACCCTGAGGGCCCTGGCCTGCCTGCTCACTGCGGAGGACCCTCAGGTCAACAAGGCGGCAGCCGACTACATCTCTTCTGCATCAAACAGCCACTTCAGGACCAGAGTGAGTTGTCTGGTCTGTCTGGTCTGTGTGCACATTTCAAATAGTGACGCCACAAGCCATGAATGTTAATCTGCGTGTCTACAGGCAGTGGAGTGCTACACCCATGCACTGTCAGAGGCTGGAGTTCAGAGCCAGAGGGCAGCCTGTTCAGCTCTCAGCTGTCTGCAGGTCAGTGGCCTCTTCAGTTGTGATACTGTGAAAATTTGGTAGTTTTGGGTCTCCATTTGTGTTCAGACGAAGCTAATATGAAGCTTCATTAGTCCGAGTAAGTCAAATTGAATGTTATCTTTCAAAAGTACAGCGTTCTTTTGGCACAATATTCCTTGTGTGCTTGCTGAGCCCCTGTGGAGGATACTTCATAGTAGTTGCATGTAGGTTTGTATCCAGGACACAACACCAGAAATAAATCTACACCCAACTGCCAGGATGAAGATAATCACTTGATTTGGCTAATGAGACTGCTTCACATTAGCTTCAGCTGAACTTTGAAATTTATTTTTGCACACAACAAGGACATTAGAATGATTACAGCAAACGATTATTCTTCAATGTATGCTACATGTGACGTATACAGATGGTATTCTATTCAGATAGTGGTCAGGGCATAGTACAAAAATAATGTAGTTTATCTTATGTGCTATGATGGCTAAGAAGTTATGAAATGTAACAGTGGCATTATGTATGTCATTACAAAGAGTAAATAATTCTAAATCAGTCATTGTGTTATCTATGTACTTTGACAAATGCCCTTTTCACAGAGCTTGCCTGTGTTTCTGTAGGCCGTAGAGAGCATCAAGGCAGTGGTAGCACTGTGTGATTCAGCTGATGAAGAGCTTTGCCATGTTGCCATAGAAACCCTGCTCACATTTGGTGAGTAACACATTTATGGAAAATCAAATGTTGCTCAGCTTGGTCTTTTGCTACACTTTTACTCAGGGATCTGAGTATGAAATCAACAAGATATGCAATAAATATATATATATATATATATATATACACATACATACATACCTTGGATATATATACACCTTTTGTCATATTGGCTATTTGCCTGATGACGTATAACATTGTGCTGTGCCTCACTCGTCTTTTATGGGGACCTAAAGCTAAACTGTTTTGACTGCAGGGATACCATTGCAATCTGAGTGTGTTTTAGATAATTCTTGTGTTTGTGGAAGGTGAGGAGGGGCGGCTGGCGTACGAGCAGCTGGACACGGTGCCGGGGGAAATCTTCCGCCTGGGCACACGGCGAGGAAACGCTGTCACCACTGCCTTCTGAGCCATCGTGCCATGGAAAACATCACAAACGACATTTCAGCCTGACCTCCGAGGACCGCACTGCCCTTCCCTCAGCTACACCCCACACTTCACAGGGCTGTTAACGAATGATCACTTTATTATTCTGCTTTTTGGCACAGACTGGTGTGGATCTCCACACTGCCACATTAAATCTTTTTTCTTACTGATACTGCCATCTAAAAGGATTTAACACCAAACAAACTGTCTTAGCTACAAAAGACACACAACCTATACCCCTCCTGCACACACACTTAACACTCCGCTTTCCTCCATCATCTCCACGTCCAGACACCCCTACACCCCCCCCTCTCCCTGCTTTCTGAGCCAGGCAGACCGGTCACTAGAGTTTAACTGGAGAGCACAAATTTGACTGGACACAAAGCCGCTGCAGCTGATCTAAAGACTGTGGAAACTAGAATTTGAGCAATGCATCTTCACACTTGTATCACTTACTCACTAATTAATCATCATCTTGATTGTTACAGAGTCAGTTGTGTCACGCAATATACTACATATGATCTGTGTATAATCACTGTTTATCATTAGAAATGTTTTCTGGCGCTTTTGGAAGATTTGCACTGTTGTAAGGCATGTAAATATGGCATATTTTACACAGCCGGTGTAATATATGTGCTTGTATTCAAAATATATTTTTATGTTCAGTTTTCTAGTTCGTTCCATTTTAAGTTTCAGGGATTCTTGTACAATTGGAAGATGTGTGTTTTGTGGCAGGGAGGGCCATTAAATGCATTGAGAATGGCTTTCTCAGAGGAAGTGATGTTGCGGTTTAAAAGCCCTACTTTTACAGCAGTTTACAGTCCTGAACAGATTTTGACCTTAGCCATCTATCAGTGGATGAAACTGAAGGGTAGAGGTGAAACAGGTCAGCTCAGTGGCCACATTTCACTCACCGAGCAGTTTATATCAGAGGTTTCTCATGCTTGCAGTTAAACAAGTGCAATTTATCTGTACATACGTTACTCTTTTGCACCTAGCTGACGACAGAAGACATTTGATAAAGTCAGCTTTAACCATTTGAGCCTTGATGTGGTCGATTAGGCAGGTTTCCACTGTACACAATACACTCTTGTTATGTATTTTTCCTACCAGGTACAGAGCAAGTCCAGGGCAATACATTGGTTTACGATCATGATTGTGCACTTTCTTAACAACTGTACAGAGACGAGGATCCTTTGGGTGGAGTAAAGGCCTTTGTTTTTGGCTTACTGCAGATTCATACAGTATTTGAGCTAATGGCAGGATTAGAAATGTATGAGAAGCTGCAGAATGAAGTGTTCAGTTTTGGGTCTGTTATATTTCCCTCCATCCTAACTGTAATGTGGAAAAACTGACCCAAGGTGAGCACCTAATTCCATTTTCTCATTGTAACTGTACTACTGAGTCTTGTGCTAGTGCACAATGACAAACCTCACACATCTTATTTATTATTAACTTGGAATTCTAATATTCTTTGGCGTTATACTGTAATATTGCAGATGACAGTTTTATGTAAATGAAATGTATATTTATGTTCTATTTTGGATCAGGTCTAGTATTTTAAATATTGTTTATCGTTTAAAAAGGCTTTCATGTTATCATGCAAATTATCTAATGCTTAACTTTAATTGGATTTTATTTTGAAGGAATTATATTAGATTAATTATTATTTTGGAGAAGTATAAGATTTGCTAAAAGTTTAATCATATTATAGATTTCTTTTCCCTAAAAAGGTCCCGAACATAAAGGGACATATATTAAAATGTTACTTTATTACTTAGATTTACTGTAACCAAAGGAAGAATTCATTTTTAAATTTTAATAAAAGATCATAATTCATAAAGAATGTATTTTCAATACAACATTTGCATTTTGGCCAGAATACTCACTTATCTTTTAAGCACAACTTAAAAAAGACAAACCCATAATATATGAATCTTATTTGGTTCTAACTGCACAGTCCAAAAGCCATATTGATTAAAAGCAAGTGGTAATATTTTTTATGAAATGTATTTTTTCTTTTGTATTATACTATTAAATGTGTGAAGTTGTTACTAAAAGCTGAAGATGGTGTTAAAGTTTTTTTTTTTTTCTATACAGCCTTTTGCAAAACTGTTAATATTTTAAGTAACATTTACTTTTGTTTCTTCTATGATGTGAATAGCATTACAGTATTTTGGTATCTAATTAATTCACTCATTCTGTGTTTAATTTTTTTGAGTGAGCTACTGTACTTTCTTTTTTCAAACTTGCAGTTTACCAATGTAGTCTAGTTGATTCATTGGCTGTTCAATTATTAATCACCACAAAGTACAAGTTGTCAAAATGTGCACATTTAATTATTTAGAGACTGGTTTTAGGAATAACTTGGTGCACTTTGCTGAAATTGATCATTATCCATCTCTGTGGTCCATAGCTTCCGTACTGATCCATTTAGTTGCATACTACACTTCTCCATTGTGGTTAGGAGTATGTCCTCTGCTCATCAAAAGTTGCAATAAAGTTTATTTTTGCATAGTTAAAACTACAAAATTGTGGATTTTTTTAAGAAAACCGAAAGTCTTAAATGTTGGTCAAGATGTTTGTCATTCTTGTTGTATTGTCTTTGTGTTTACACTAAGATAATTCAAAGATTGTCAAAGATTGTCACATAAGTGGAATACATGTACAGTAAATTGTTAACTGGACAAGGACAACTTTGTGGATGGTTTAAAGTGTACATTTTATTGTCAAGATATGTTTTTGCATTGAAAGTGTAGAGGCTAGGGGTAGTAGATGGACATTTATTACAGTATATGTCATTGTAATATCTATATTATGTTTAAAAAAATAACTAGCTGGGAATTGCTGGTTTGGGCCAATACTATGAGTTAAATACCTCAAAGTCAAGGTCCCTCAATCCTAGGTCATAATACAAGTAGTGATCACTGTGGTGACAATGATAAGTGTATTTGTATGTGTTTATTTGCCTTGTTATCTTACAACAAGGCAACCCATTCTCAAGGATGATTATTTTCTGATAATCTTAAAATGCACCTTCTCCCATTTTAGTGTCTAGAGCCGGTACTGTATCCCTGAGGGGAGTAACATGAAAAACTGGTTGAGTGATGCCCAAGGTCACCTGCTATATAGGACCAAGCCTTTACTGTAGAATAAAAGCATGTGTTTAAGGAAAATGTTTGAATTTAAATAGAGAAAGTATAATATTTCATATTGTTACAGTTGTTGTAGGCTCTAAGTGAACTTCATAGCCATGTTGGGCTGTATGCAGTTCTGCTTTTTGCCATTTTTCAGTTTGGAGAAGTAACGTGACCAACATCATGAGCTCAAAAACTTTAATATTATGACAATACAGCTATATGACTGTATAGCCTAATACTCCAGAACAAATATCTTTGTTTTGCTATCATGGTGACACTCACCTCCCAAGGTGAGGACCTGAGAAAAGCCCTACTGGACTCTCAAATTCAAAATGATGAGCTGACCACAGAAAAGATTGCCAGATGGAGAAAATGAAAATCTTGACTGCTCTACGGTCATAGAGAACCATGAGGAAAGATTTACAGAAGCACAAAGAGATCCTCTCTCCTAAAAAGTGTGAAGGAAGAAATGAATGTCACCCTGTCAGTCTGTGTTTCTGAAAGAGGAAACAGTGATCCACCTGGGAAAGGAGGAAGAGAAGACTAAGAGGATAAAGAGAGGAAAATAAAATGAATTAAAAAGGAGGTGAGGGGCGCCTGGATAGCTCACCTGAGCGTGCGCCCCATGTACAGAGGCTCAGTCCTTGTTGCAGAAGCCACAAGTTTGGCTCCGAATGTCATTCCCCCTCTCTCTCCTGTTTCACATCTTCAGCTGTCCTATATAGTCAAGGCCTGAAATGAATAAATATATGTATGAAAATGCTTTGAAGCTTTTGTCCCAAGATTGTCTCATCCTTGGGCATGCCCAAAATGAGAGAGTGAAAGAGTTGCTGGGTCCCAGTCACACTGTTGACAGGTTGGATCCAGTTCAGGAAAAAGTTGAGCAAGTCTGCTCCTAGACAGGTGAAGTCTGGGTAGAATTTTAAATTCCATGTGTCTAACACAGAGGCTGAGTGAATCCCAGCCACAGCCAACCTCCAGCTGTCCTCTGAAGACATTGTACCAAAATCCTATTTTGATTTGAGGTTGTCCAGAGAGGGAAAAGGCCACAGACAGTAATACAATAGATTTTGGATATTGAGTGTTGTGCAGAAGGGCCTTCATGAATACAATCCTCTAACCAGCTGGCAGGAGGTTAATAGGGAAAACATGAAATTTGACAAAATTCCTAACTTGGGAGGTAATGAAAGAAGTGAGATTATGGAACATTAAATCTAATGACTGAGGAAGACAAAAATTGGTCATACCTCACTGTGCTCAGGCCCTTGAGGGTGTAAATAGTGGGTTACTGGTAAGAGACATGCAGGAAAATGCTTGCCTCAGCCCTCAGTGGAACCTGCACTTTAAAGGAGCCTGTGATAACATGGTTAGCTGTACATTTTAAAATAGGCTGCACTGCACCTAGGTGCAGAGCAGTCAGGCTTTTCTCCATGTTGACCCAGTCCAGACCGCTCAGATCCTCTGGCAGAGCCGTTTTATGCATGTTAGCCATGCAGTAGTAAAAGACAGCATTCAGGAGACTCCCCCCAAAATAAAACCCTGTGACACTACAGAAAACTCCTTTTGATTGTAGGTTAAAAGTATAAAGCTGAATATTTATACACTCCCATTTAATGTAGTGGTTTAATTTCTGATTCGTTTACAGAGGTGATCCTTCACTTGTTCAGAAGTCCTTCAAAATTATACTTCCAGTAGAAGAAAAGGATCAGCAAAAAAGCACAAATTCTGCAGAACACATTTAACCATTGTAGATTGTCAAGTTGGATTTAGTAGTCTGGAGGCACAGCCAGTCAACAAATGAAGGGAATGTTTTAAAAAAAAGGTTTATTTTACATTAGGCTTATGTACACATCTGAGCTATAACATTGCACAATTTTACAGTGTAAACCAAAACTCTTCAAGGCCATGCGCAAGGCCACATCTGGCAGTGAATGCAAAAATCTGTTGGAAAAACAAACACACCTCAATAGGCTTTTCACAGCACACCTTTTGACTCATCAGTAGGAATTGCACAGGTGTTAATCACATGGTTGTCACTCCTATTGGAGTCAGTGGATGGAAAAAAAAAAAAAAATCTGTTCAAGGCTTTATTTAAAAAAAAAAAAATTGCAGGTGGTCCAAAATAAAAAAATTGAAGTACATAAACCATTACATTGAAGGGCCAATTCAGTCAAATGGATGGCCACTTCTTGCTGCCAAAACATCCTGTAGCTAAAATCTGCTGACCTGTACAAGCAGTTCAAAGTCCCATGAAAGACAAGTTGTCAGTTAATCCAGCTCTCCTGAGGGTCCTTGTTCATGGTCTGAGGTCTCTTCCTCTGAGAGACTCAGGCTGCAATCAGAGTCTTTTTCCTCACTTTGCTCTGCCACTTCACTGTCATGCTCATCCACATCAAGAGCAATCTCCCTCAGTTCCTCCAGATTGTCTGGGCTCTTCCCAGTCAGCCTCTAAAAGACAAAAATTGCATGATACAGTACATCAAGTAGGTTCCTTAGGTGTAGTCTACTTAATTATACTGCTTCTTGTGATGGTCCTGAACATGTGACAAATGTAAAATATAAATGCTGGAGTAAAGAATTAAGCACGAAAATATTCAGCCAGGCTCGACTTTAAACCAGGTCATCTACCAGTTTAGGCCAAGGTTGTTAATATAAAGTTCTTGTTGGCACAAAATGTCAGACATCAGGACATTTCTACTCCGGCTCACTGCATTCAGTGCATGTCATCCCCTTCCTGCATCTGGGGCTTAGCGCCACCCAAGACGATTGTGATCGTTTAAAGAAATACAAACAAGCTAGAGTGTGTTTTTTCTCCCCATCCCATAATCTGTAGCCAGACCAGACTCTAGCGCGGACTCACTGGACATGGTCTGTCAATGTGACATTGACATTAACAGTGTGCTTACCTCAATCATATCAGCCATGTACTGTACATGTTGTGCCAGCTCCTGCAGCTCTTCATTTTCACACTTCAGCTGTGTTATCTGTTCATCTTTGGCCTCAATGTCTTTGTGTAACTGGTTTAAAAAAAAAAAAAACGCATAATAAAACAGCTTCAATATGAGAGAGAGAGACACAATCTATATATAGACAATAGCACTGTAATCACTAGCTAAATAACTGCTGCATAAATGCTTTTGTGCGAACAGCCCCAGCTTTCAGATTTACAAATAATCCTCCTAAATTAAGGGGAGGGGTTTATTACAGGGTTTGCACCTCAGAACACAAGTAAAAACAGATTTCAATGAGGTCCTTCAATTTAGTGGCAAAGTTACTCCTGTATTTTTGTGCCAGCTGGACTGGAGCCAGCTAACAGTCAGTGGGAACAACTCAATTTACAGCTAAACATTAACCAACTTAGTGATCAACTCACCTTCTCGTTCTCCTGTAGAACATTGTACAAGGCCTTCCGACGCTCCTCAGCCATTTCTTTCCAGTAGGAGGAAGGAGCCGTTTCTACAACAGCGACAAGTTTCAGATCAAGTAAGGGAGAATAATTTGGGGGGGGGGGTTAGATAGCCACAATTACACAGTATTTAGTGCATAGATTATAAATTCCTACCTACGACCATAAGTTCATAGGCTTCATTGGACATGCCATCTGTCAAACACTGAGTTTCTTCAGTTTGTGTTGATTTCACTTCAGCCTTCACCCTCTTTGGACCTCTAGTTTGTTCTGTGCTCCACTGTTTGCGTTTGGGAATTACCTTTCCCACCTAAAGAACAAAAGTTAGGCGGTTTTTCAAATGTTGAATAAGCAAAGGCTACAGAGCGCTTGTTCTTGGTAGTGGAACAATATATAAAGAGTTGATCTAATGCAAACATTGACTATATCTTCCAAATCAAAATGCCTAACAAGAGTGGCTTGTTGAAAGTTGTTGCATACCTGAGCTGACCTTCCCAGATTTCTTTTGCCAGCTGAGGGTTGGAGGACCTGTAGAGTTTGCCTGGGGGGTCCCATTACCTTTTGGGATGGTGTAAAAAAGCTCTGAAAGATAAAAACTTCAAGCGTTACCTTACAGCCAAGTAGATCACAAATCAGAAACAAAAATGGTTGAAAGGCAAGATCCTAAACCTTTCCCAGATGGATTATGACAAACTCACATCCAGTCACATGGAAAACTAACATGACCTATGTTCTCATTTTCAAAGCCTCTATTCACCAGGGCTTAGCATCACTTTGCATGCTTTTACTTTAGTTACACTGTCACCATGGGAGAGAGGGCATATAGGTGAAGTGGCTTAACAACAACAACGCTGCCGCCATGTGCAACAGGCCCACAGGTGTAGAAACAAGGGCAGGGCCCAAAGTCTTACAGCCGTGGGAAAATTTCTCCAAGGCTCATTACAGAGCTGCCAACATGCTCACTTGTTAATGTTTGCCCACAGCTTCACAACACTGCCAGTGCATTTTTCATGCCAATAAAAGGTGATCTTCGTGATTTTGAGCAGGGAGACAGAATGCATTTAACTTCTTGGGGGTACAGCAATGTATAAATCAAAACACTTGTTCTTTGTTGCAGGAGATAACTATTTTTGCTGTGCTTGCATTTAAAGGAGTCATTTTACATGTGTACACACCACCAGTGACAAAAAAAAACAAACTGGAATTATAGCTTTATTACGGAAAAATTGAGTCATGGCCACCATTTACCGAGAGAAAAAAAAAAAAAAAAAAAAACGTGTGGTTCCTTCCTTTTCTGTAGGAGGGATAACCTTCCGTTCTCAGGCCTACAGATACTGAGATCTACCAGATGTTAATTAGGCTAGCTACATGTTCAAGTGGCGTGAGTGACGAGATCATCCATTTATACTAACAATGGCAAAATATCGTAACACTACCCTAATTACTTGTGTTTACCCCTTGAACATCAGCCCTAAACAAGGTCATTGACATGAAAGAGCGCATTTCGAAACGGAAGACACATTACTCACCTTTATATTCTCATTAGACCTCTGCTGGCTGTGTATTTGCTTTCCGCTGAAACTCATTTTCTTTCAAGAGACCTGAGGGGAAATAATTAACATAACGTCAATACACATGCAAGTTTCTAGAAAGTTAACTTTAGCTAGCTACACACTTGAGGAAAAACATGCCAAAATAAGCTAGTTTAAAACTTAGGAGCTATGGTAATAGTTTAGTAACGTTCGATATTTAACGCGACATTCGTGTTACTTTTTAATGCGACATCATTAGCTTGTTAAAAGACAAGTTTATAGCTAAATGGGTCGCAACCTCTGTAGGAAAGGTTTGTAACGTTACAAAGGCCAACTGACTTAGCTAGCTAGCTAGCTACCTAGCTAACGCTAAAAAAATACGATCATTTCAGCGACCACGGCTAAGAATAGCACAAAGGTAATTGATGTTCGCAATACTAAATGAGCAGCAGATGTGGAAGTAATTCAATTAAGTAAATATTGAAGTAGAAACATGTTAAAATGACTTACCGTTGTAACAAACGACTTGTGATTGAGACTGCTATTCTGTTCTCCGAGAATCTCGCGCCAGGGGCTTAAATACGCCTACTCCGTCACGTGATAAAGATCATGGGGAAGGTTTTTTTGTTTGTTTTTTCCTTAACTTTATTGTGTAAATTCTCACATACAACGTCAACAAAACAAAAACATAAATTATAGAAAACAGTTCGGCATCATACTCATAAAAAATAAAAAGACAATCCTTCACTTTCAGTAAGCGATACATTCTTATATTATCAGGACATAATATAAATCTACTACAGTAACATATCAAGAAAAATAAAAAACAACAGTATTACAAATAATAATAACAATAAGAATAAGAATAATAAAAAGAATACTATGGAAGCACATCTCCACCAATGTGATGAAAAAAAGATCATGTGAGTCGTTAATGACAAACTTTCTCAAAATAATGACTTAGTATCTCAAAATAATGAGATATCTCAAAAAAAATGAGATAGCATCTAAAAAATAATGAATGAATGAAAGTCAGTATCTCAAAATAATAGTACCTCAAAATAATGAGAAACTTTCTTAAAATAATAAGAAGCTTTCTCAGAATAGTATCTCAAAATAATGACTTAGTATCTCAAAATAATGAGAAGCATTCTCAGAATATACTAAGTCATTATTTTTGAGCGGTGCCTAAATTGGACCAAAAAAAGGTGCCAGTACCCTAATTCAGCAGTTCCATGACACGATCGTCATCGGTATAGCTTTAAGGGTGATCCAGAATAGTCAGCTATTCGACGATTTGATCTAATTAGGAGCCTGATTCAACTGCCAATCTCACAGTTGAGTCATCTGTCTGAAAATGTGGTTATGAAACAAATTATCATTCTATTCAGGCTATATGGGGGTGCTGAATGTCTGATTTTATATGGAATTACTTGTTTTTCCCCAATAAATCATGACAGCCTATTTTGGTATAAATGTCAGCCTATTAATAATACTGATAATAACAATTAAGTAAGGGTACTCATGTGGACACAAATCAGAAGTGCCTGTACTCAGTACTGGCCAATTTCAGGCACTGATTTTGAGAAAGTTTCTCATACTAATGACTTACAGGATCTTTTTTCATCACACTGGCGGAAATGGGCTTCCATATTTACCATATTCCAGAGGATCTTTGCATACCATTACATTTACGATGTTGTTTTTTTTTTTATCTCGTGCAGTCACATGTCAACACGTCACAGCTTTGTAGTTCGTAGTTGACTGTGCAGCCATTTTGGGGAGGCTGTGGATCGGCGAGCTTGTGTGCCGTTATCAGCTGCCTAAAAACACACAAAGAAACCAAACGGACAAACGTTGGACGACACGCCGTCAAATATGGGCCCGCCGGGAGACAGAACACGCCACATGTCGACTGAAAGAACGGAGGATTTCAGCTGGATTGTCGATTTATCTTGACATGGCATGCAGCAGGGCGAGTCGGAGGTTGTGACGACTGAAGAAAAGAAGAGAAAGAAAACAAGCGCAGCAAACACCTCGAAACTTCAGCCGTGAAAAGGGGAGATTTGTTTAGCTAACGTTTATTTCGCAACTCGGCGTTTTGTCGTTGGTTGGCTATTGATTCCCTAGCGGATTTTTGTCGATAAAGTTCGTGACAAGACACGACTGAAGCACATTACACCTAGCTAAAATGCTGAGCACAAGCATAACCAGTTAGTCAACCAACCCTGCAGGTCTCTTGACTCTCACAGCACTGGCAGTCACATTGAACCTGGGGAGAAAATGTAAACGCGTAGAAAGATGACTGAACGCTAGCTAGCCAACCACACATAGGCCTAATTTAAGCCAATCAGTCAAAAGATAAGATGTAGCTATATCGTTGGTTCACTACTAGTTAGTGTTGGAAGTGAATGCCCAGATTAGCTTGCTAGCTCACCTTAGCTAGTGTGCTAAAAATACGCCCACATCATGACTAACAGCAGTGGCAGCACCGCAGGCCGTGGGCCAAATGAATGGCAGTAAAAGTCAAGGAAATGTCAAGGTACTTTCGCAGTAGTCTTCGATGTTACCCGGGGCCAATATCTCCTGGCATCTGTATTTGCCTGCCATGTTCGTCTGTATCCCCGATCCGCCTGTAACACGCATTTAACGCAGTCTCTACAGAGAAACAAACAAAACACGATAGCAATGGATTTGGGACTTTGAAATGACCCCAATAATAGAGGATTTGTCTGCTTGCTAGTCTCTGTAGTCCTCAATTTCACTAGCAAAAATATACTGCAGGTATGGGTTTTTACAGTAGCAGCTGTTTCTGTTGATTTCAGTAACATTCTCAGAAGAAAAGTTAGTCACATTTGAGTTGCTCTTTCATTTAAATCTCTGTTGTAAACCCATATGTCGATGGCAGGTTGAAAAAAGCTAATTTGGCTTAAAAGTCATGTCTTAAAACATGGATTCCTGAACAAGTAATAAGGAGATGTAGTCTTAGCTTGTTGACCATTCCCCTCCTCAACACTGCCCTTTTACACAAATTAAAAATGACGTAGTTTTGTTTCCGATTTGTTGACCTTCACAGTTGGTAGTTAGTGGGTATTTTACAGATCTAGCCTAGAGTCGTTTGATGCGTTGTTTCTAGCTCATCCTTTTATCCAACGTATAAATACAAAAGTAGAGTGTAGCCAAAATATTCTGTACAAGAGAAGAAGATACTACCATCAAAATCTAACCATGGGGGACCCAACTTCACGAAGAAATCAAACAAGAAATCGACTACGAGCTCAACTTCGGAAGAAAAGGGAATCTTTGGCTGATCAGTTTGACTTCAAGATTTATATAGCCTTCGTTTTCAAAGAAAAGGTTTGTCAGTAAAATGGAAGAATACAGTAATTCTCAACACAATCTTAAATCACTCGTCTCTCAGACCTTAACTAGATCTTCTCCAGCGCTTTTTCATTACACGTTTACATTTCACATTTAGACTTGTTCCTTTTTATATGACCACAGGAAAACGATTACTTAAAATGTGTTTGTTTCTGTGTTTTGTAATTACAGAAGAAGAAGTCTGCACTTTTTGAGGTAGCTGAAGTGGTGCCAGTTATGACCAACAACTATGAAGAAAACATCCTCCGAGGTGTGCGAGATTCCAGCTACTCTCTCGAGAGTTCGATAGAACTCCTGCAAAAAGATGTTGTGCAACTGCACGCCCCCAGATACCAGTCAATGCGAAGGGTAAGTAGTGCACCGTCTTAGGAGGGGATAGCTTGAAAAAGACAATGTCCATTTGTGTTTTACATTGTTCTCTCTTCTCACAGGATGTGATAGGCTGCACACAGGAGATGGACTTCATCCTTTGGCCACGCAACGATATTGAGAAGATTGTCTGTCTGCTGTTCTCCAGATGGAAGGGGGCCGAAGATGAACCCTTTAGGCCTGTTCAGGTCAGAACTTGACACCTCGTCAGATTACTCAGGCTGTAAATGTTTGAAGCTTGATGCCTTTTTTTAAAATGAAAATAACCTTCTTGTGCTCATTGTAATGACTTGATTTTCACAATGTAGACATTTTACGTTGTGTAGTATTCAAAAAAAAATATGAATTTAATAATTAATTACATTTGTGAATCACACTGCCTTCGTCTGGATGTAACAAAATGTACTTCTTGGCTCACAAGTCTCTCCTCTGATTTACAGGCCAAGTTTGAATTTCATCATGGAGACTACGAGAAGCAGTGCTTGCATGCTTTGGGTCGTAAAGACAAGGCTGGAATGGTCATGAACAACCCAACGCAGTCTGTATTTCTCTTCATGGATAGACAGCACTTACAGGTGAGTCAATCCACTGAAATTATAATGTTACCAGTCTGACAAACTGGAACCCCAGATAGCGTCCTAACGCACTTCACCACAAATATTCTCTGTCCACTTTTACAGACTCCTAAAACCAAGGCCACAGTGTTCAAGTTGTGCAGCCTCTGCCTTTACCTGCCCCAGGACCAGCTGACCTGCTGGGGTGTGGGAGACATCGAGGATCACCTCCGCCCATACATGCCTGATTAAGGCTCCCTGCATCACCCAGCCACATAGGGAAAAGTCCTCCCCATCCCTCCAGCCTAAGCCTTCAGAAGCAAATTGATGTACTCATCTCCACCTGTTTCCTTTTAAAAGATTTGAACTTGTGCTTGGATCTCTCCTTTTTTGTTACCTACTCAGTCTCCCCTCCCTGACCTGACGCTGATTTAGTTCCCATCCTTGTTTTTGTCCTCACGCTCCCAATGTTCTCTTCTCTCTTCCATTTTTGGAGTGGTTCCCCCATTTCTTTTTTTTAACTCCCTCTTCATTCCCTCCTACTCACTCATCCATTTTTGTTCATTTGAACCTGCACGAACATTGATTTTGAGTGGTTGGTTGTTCTCTTGGAGCCGCACTGTCAACAGCACCGGTCATTGAAGGAACTCTTTATGTTGCATCAAAACAGGAACAAACAATACACAGGTCTTCACGGTGGTTCTCAGATGGACATGTTTTTATATCCTTGTTGTCATAAGAAAGGATTGTTAAAGCTTGTTTGTAATGGCAATGGGGTTTCTAGAACAACTTTACACAATCTTTTGACCAAGGATAGGTGTGAATAGGTGTTATAATACCTGAATAAGCAAAGAAAACAAGATGAACAATATTTGTCAAATCATATGGTGTAGGTATTGCTTCTTAAAAACCGCCTTAGTTTTTTTGCTGGACTTTGAAAAAAAATGTTTTGCTGTCATTTGCTTTCCTCTGAAACATGCTAGGCAGGCCTTTGCTAAAATCTTGAGTGACTTGAAAGGCATTGTACACAAAGTTGAGACATGTTGGTTAGATGTTGAAGGTCATTGTCACCATTCGTGCACCATTTGTTTAAGCTACTGAAATCTGATGTTTTATGTTTTGTTTTATTTGGGATGTGGGTTGGTGATAAACTGAAATGGTGATATACTTAATGTTTAACTTGCTTAACAAAAGTTGCTGAAAGCTGATTTGTTTAATTTGACCTACTAAAATGAAGATAATTTGCTCCATGCTCATCAAATTAAAATTGGGTTTTGCAGGCTTGCTTGTCAAAGAATATGAAGTGCATAGCATATAATTTTGCTCCTTGTTGATTCAGTGTGTTCAGTTAAAAGGGTATAAGGTGTGTAACTTTTGGTTTTTTTTCTGTTGAATCTCAAATCAATACTGCTGAGCATATCCCAATACAATGCAAATTCTGAAAGCATAACTCTTGTCTATTTGTTTTATTGCATGTGCATGAAGCAGTACCATTGACACAATAGTTAGGTCAGGATTGACTGTTGAGTTTTTTCTGTAACTGTTCGACAACAAATATGCAGCAGTGGTAACAAATATCTAAGTAACCAGCCGTGAGAAGTATTCGTTGCCCTCCCCACTGTTGCTTACATTTATTTATTTTGTACAGTCAGTAGTTTTGCAAACTACAGGCAAAGGTTAGTTTACATATTCATTCAAAGTCCCTTGTTATGACAGTATCGTTAAATGATATCTGATTTAGAGATAGTTTAGCTGCCGCCAAGGTGTTTAGTGTGTCTCCCTTGTGCTATAAGCTTCCCTGTGGCCTTGTTGGTGAGGTCCACAGTGGCAAACGCCAGCGTCCGTCCTTGCTTCAGAACCTGAGCAGTAATGAGTACATCCTCTCCCATCTTGGCAGCATTCATGTATCTGTAAGACATTGACATTTGTAGTTTATGAAGTTAATCTTCAACCTAACCTTGTTAAAACACTGAAGGTCAAGGCCTGAAATCAGGACTGTAGACTGCTGAAGACATGGAGATCATGTCCTCTGTATTTTTTTCACAGGTTAATCCAGAGGCGATGTAAAGTTTTTTGGGGGATCAGCGGGGAATACATTTGAGCTTTTTAAAGTTTACACCGTTAATGGTCTCACGTTATGTTCATATCCACACTGACTCCTGGTGCTCCCCTCTCAGTGTACATGATAGCCATGGTGGAGATGACATCGACCAGGGTGGCTGTCAACCCGCCGTGTAGCGTCCCTCCCCGGTTGGTGTGCTCCTCGTCTACCCGCATCGCACACACCACCTTACCTGGGCTGGCAGACAAAACGTCCACCTGAGTGAAACACAGGTATCTGTGACAATGCAACAAAGCGGACGTTATCCAGCTAACGTTAGGTAACTCGTTGAGTTTAAAAGTGCAAGCTGAGTTACAGAGTGTGCTCACAGTAATACATCTTAAAACGGTCAAGAAATGTTGCAGAATGTGTATCTTTACCTTGCTCAGGACTCTGTCGAAGCCTGGATTATCTACCATTGCTCTCATTATTTGTTTTAACGAATTTAAAGACAGCGAAACCATATTTAACGTGAGTAAACGCGACCAATGTCAAACTTCTGTTTACTTCTCACCGGAAACTGTTGCATTCGATAAATTGTCCGGGCGGAACTTGAAGTCAATCTGCCTATGTCAATCTGCTAGCTAGATGTGTTGTAAGTTCGGTTAAGAAAGTAAACAGCACCACAATAATAACATATGGTGATATTCCTTAGTAACTGTACATGTAACCTACAGTTGTTAACTTTCAATCATACAAAGTACAGTTTGCTGTCTGGGATTTGTTGTAATCTAATTAGCAAATTCCCCCGGACGCCTTTCACTGGTACACCTGAGATAACTTGCAGAGAAAAATATTGACCAATGTTTGCATTTAACTCTACTTGTCCTGTAAACTAGTGGCTACAAAAGATGGCTTCTACATCCAAATTTGACAAACCGTCAGTTTCTAATGTAGAAGAAAACAGAAGTCGCCTCTGCGATGAGTTTGCGGCAGTAACAGGAACTGATAGCGCTGTGGCTCAGTGCTACCTGGCTGAAAATGAGTGGGAGATGGAGGTACAGTAGCTACAACAATTTAGGCCTCTCAGTTGTGACATTACCTAGATACAGAATGCTACAGCTGGTGGCTAACATGGCAACATTTTAGTCCAATTCAACACTGCTGCAGTTTATTTAGCTGATCAGATCAGCCTCTATTAGGCTTAAAGTGATAAAAAAAAAATGTTTTAAAAATTTGTTATGGATGGCACGAAGATCGTCAGGCATCACTCCCCATCACTTGTCTTTCAGAGAGCTTTGAACTCATTCTTTGAGGCTGATTTGGAGAAAGTATTTGAAGAAGATTTCACAGAGAGTGAAACCAGGCCCAAAACAAAGAAGCAAAAAGTTGAGGAAAAACCTCCAGGAGACTGGTAAGTCTACTGTCTTTCCTCCTTTGTCACTGTCCAAGTTACTGTGTGTGGTGAGATTTAGCCATGACTCTTTCTTCTTATTGTTGTTAAAGCCAGCCAACATTTAACAACTCCAAATTAAATAACAGTCAATGGAACTTTTCCAGTATAGATTTGACTGCAGACAGTCCAGCCTCCACACGCAAACCCTCAGAAGAAGACAACAATAAACTGTCACTGATTTCCTGGAACGTTGATGGACTTGATACAGACAACCTTGGAGAGCGAGCCAGAGGCCTGTGCTCCTTCTTAGTCTTGTAAGCTTGTGTTTATACACAATTGTTACTCTTTGTTGGCATGACTTTGATATTTTATTTGTGATGGGCGATCCACACTTCTTAATTAAACTCTGTTGATATCAGAGCTGCAGAGCAGTGTCCCTGGAGATGCAATTTCTAAGAGGCAGATAGTAATTGAGAGTGAATCTTGTCTTTATGTAGATACACTCCTGACGTGGTGTTTCTACAGGAGCTCATTCCACCTTACGTCCAGTACCTGAAGAAACGGGCCGTCAGCTACCTACTCATTGAAGGTACAGTATGCTGTGTAAAAGACCTATGATGTAGGTATTTTTTACTGAAAAGTGTCTCTACTCTTGTTGTAGTGCACTCTGCTTTTTCTATTACCTGACGACTGTCTTTGTTGGTACACAGTATGTTGCACTAAAGAAAAAAGGGCCCCACAACTGTATTATATAGAATATTGGCTATGCTTTTGCTGAGCTCAGCATCCCCTATCCCTCCCCTTATCATGTGCTGACCAGGTGGTGAAGATGGTTACTTCACTGGGATGATGCTGAAGAAGTCACGGGTCAAATTCGTGGAGAGCGAGATAGTAACTTACCCCACTACTCAAATGATGAGGAATCTGCTTGTAGCTCAGGTTTGTCCACAGATAGTTGTACAAATACTTAATGCCATGTTAAGCTTTCTGTTGTTACAATGTTGGATTTTTCTCTTTGTAATCAGGTGACTTTCAAAGGCCAGAAGCTGTGTTTGATGACGTCCCACCTCGAGAGCTGTAAAGGCCAAGCAGTGGAGCGGATGAAACAGCTGCGAGTGGTGATGCAGAAGATGAGAGACGCACCCGCCGATGTCACCGTCCTGTTTGGAGGGGACACAAACCTGAGGGACACTGAGGTCAGTCATTTGTCTTTCATCATTATTGACTTGAAAAAATATTATGTGTGACAGCTTAAAAGGTAGTCCACTTCCCCAGTAATGTCTGCAACAGTGGTGTTCACGCTCACATTTTTGGTTATGAACTTTCCCCATACAAGTAGTCACACTTCTTTAAAAATGATTGCCCTTTCTGGGTTCTATCTCAGGTTGCCAAAGTGGGTCTGCCCTTCAGTGTCTGCGATGTGTGGGAGCGATTGGGAAAGCAGGAGCACTGCCGATACACATGGGACACCAAAGCTAACAACAACAAGACTGTTCCTTACGTCAGTCGCTGCCGTTTTGACCGGGTCTACTTCCGCCCGGCTACCAAGGACGGCGTCCAACAGCTGGCCCCCGACCACATGGCCCTGGTGGGGCTGGAGAAGCTGGACTGTGGACGCTTTACTAGCGATCACTGGGGAATCTACTGTAGCTTCTCTGCTGCGTAGAAATGCACAAAACAACCTGAGACGTGCCAATTAAAGTTTTGGATCAGCTGGTCTAGTTGTTTTTTTTGTGTTTTACAGTCCCACTGCACACCGTCAGTGCTGGGTTCAGACCGCAGAAACATGTTCTCTGTGAAAGCAGATGTTCTGATCTCATCTGACGTTGGTTACCTGTAAATTTGATGTATTGATTTGATTAGTTTTATCTTCTAATGTGTCTCTGCCCAAGAGGTTTCTTTTTTTTGTGTGTAAAATAAATAAATATCGAAAGCACCAATAAATGTTAAAATGTCAAAGTTTGCAGCACTGTGCGGATGTAGTATTGGTATCTGACCACTAGAGAGCACCACATTTTCTGATGGCAGTCAGCATTTACAACAAAAGGAATAAAATCAGTCTCAGTGATTGGTGACTCCAAATTCAACTTCATGTTAACTACTAAATCATTGTAATTTAAGCTAATATAGATAATAAAACAAACATGTTTTCCTGCTATGTTATGTAAAATGTCTCCTGTGAAAAAAAGACTATTAGAATGATACTGTATATAACGATTTAATTGCACCTATAATCTACAATTCTGCATTATGACCTTAGTTCTATCCTAAACCAGATGTAACCTTCTCACAGTGTCTGCCAACACAAGACGTGTGCCTCTCCTCTCTCCGTAATGCACCCTTCAGATTTGAGAGTGAAAGTGTTTTCATGTATGCTCGGTGAGCAGACAGCACTGTTTTTTACAGACCGAAGAAGAGCTGACCTTAGGAGAGGACACAGATGTGACTCTTCCCTGGGAGCAGGCGTCATCAGAACAGGCCTCCCTCCCCCGTTTGTCCCCGCTCGCTGGTTCCTGATTAGCAAGGACACTTGAGCTAAGTCTGTTTAGCTTTAATGAGTTCACCTAAAGCAAAAAAAAAAAAACTTAAAGAATGAGGTTTCTCGTTTTTTCTTTTTTTTTTTGTCATACAAACTCCTGTAATTTGTTTCTGCTTGCTCTGTTGATTGTAAAAAAAAACAAGTAGGGCTGCAAATAATGATTACCTTAATTTTCTAAATAATCTTTTTTTTTGTCCCACTAAAAGTCTAAAACCAAATGATATTCAGTTTACGTTCAACAAAGAAATGTAGCAAATACTAATATTTGAGAAGTTGGAACCAGGGACATTTTGGGGAATTTTTCACGTGAAAAATGACGATTAATAACAATTATCAAAATAGTTGCAAATGTGTTTTTCTGTCAATTGAAAAATAATTCCAATTGTAGTTTTCAATTTAGTTAAAGTGGTAGACATTTGTTGATAGTCCAGTATATTGTAATGCAATTAACTCATAAGAATAGATTGAGTCAGCATGCATGGCCAGAGATAGGGGTATACAATAGAAATAAACTGAACATTTGCTACAAGCCAGTAAAGTATGATGAGCAGCAAAGCATAGTCAGAAATCTGAAATCTAAACTTGTTTCTCAGGGTCCTCCAGAGGTGCACTATTTTTGCCCTATTTGTTAACTGAGCAGTTTCCCACTTCAGCAGAGAGGAGAACTGCAGCAGGTCATAGATGGAGGCAACAGCTGTCTGTCTGCCAGAGGCCTATCAATGTTTCCCTCCTCCACAAATCCATAAACATCCACACCAAAAGTTTCCCTCTGGAAGGCTGCATGGACGTATTCCAAGATCATTCCACTCACTTTTTTTTTTTTTTAACAATTTAACTCTGAGATGTCTTTTTTTTTTTTTCAAGCACTAACAGCCTCACAGAGTATTTTTTGTGCTTTTTTTTTTCAAAAGAGTAGCCCTCAGTGAGAGCTAGGGCTTTCATTTCAGGCCCGTCAAAATGAATGTTCTTGGTTTTGTGTGGACGTATCAGTGTGCTGGCGGGGAGGCTCTGGGATGAGGTTTGTCCTTTGAGGCTGGGTTGGATGATGATGGATCAGACACAGATCTGACCCAAGCCAGAAGAGATTGGCGGGTTGTATGTCAGCTCCTAGTAACGTGGAGAAATAAAATGCAAGAGGAGTCTGGTCTGTTACTGTTTGATTGATAGTCTGTGGCTGGGTTCTCTTTGGGGTTTTGTATTTCTGTTGTATTTGGAGTGTGAGCAGATGGCTGTGGGCAACTTTCCCACTGTGCTCCCATTTGTATGTGTGTGTGGTTACATTGGCACAGCACTGTTCACAAGCTGGATCTATCTGGACAATGTCTGTAAGACACTGTCCACACAAACCCCCACCTTCCCTTGCACAGATAGCTTGTCACAGGCAAGGCAAGGCAAGGGCAAGCGTAAGTGGTGCTCCATTCTCGTCACCACCGCCACATCCATCACTGATATCCTTCAAAATTGCTGTGACAAACTGCCCCAGAAGCCAGCATTATTTCTGGCTGTACAGTGCTGCTGCATATTTGTGGACTGTTATTTAGAGGTTTGCAAGACAAGGGGAAACCGTCTGAGGAAGAACATTTTGTCCTGCATCACTCTCAAAGCGTCGAAGATGAAGCCAGGTAATATTGAGGGACTCATGATATTGCTATCAATGTTATCTGTAGCCTTATATTTAGCATACATACATTTATACGAGTTGTAGCAATTCAACTTGCCAATGGAAAGAAAATAATCGTCTGTCCCAAAATGTTGAACTATTCCTTTAAGATCAAGTTTGATTGATATTAATATTTTAGAAGAAGAGTAAATAAAAATGTATTATATTAATTAAAATAATTAAAAATATTCAGATTAAAAATCCGTAAGATTTCATAAATGGTCAGTTTTTAAAATATATGTAATAAAAATAATTGTGTTAAAAAAAACTGAACAAAGACTTTGTAACAAAGTCTGACAGGTTTTATTTTCTCTTTCATAAATAACATTGAACAAGCATCGTACAGTGATAAATATCTATATTAATACACTGTAAAATTCTCTGTATTACAAAATACAGTATATATGTAATGCACTTGATGCAGATGGGAAGTATTGCATTTCATAGCATCAAACGAGACCCTTTGAGTTAATAACACCGTACTACTTTTAACAGTCCAGTTGTGTGTGCAGTTACATCCCAGATTCAGGTCTTGTGTGGGTGTCTATGAAATACACTTCCCGTAGGAATCAGTTGTTGCATAACTATATCTAAGTTAAGTAGAACCCACCTAGGAGGAACCAAAGTCTTTACTGTAAAACTATTCATTTTCCCACAATCTACAAGTTTTCAAAATCCCAGTTGAGAGACTAAAATATGAAGTGTGTCCACGGTGGCTGATTAAGTTTCATGTATTTGATTTTTGCATTAATCATGGTATAAAGCCCACTTCTTTTCCACTTCTAAGCAGAACAGCTTCATCAAATCACACTTTGTTTGGAGGGTAGGGACACTTTCTAAAAAATTTCACTGCTGTCAGGTGAAAGCCTTGTGTATGTAGAAAAAAAACTAATTTCCATGGCTTTAAAGCTTTAGTGCGTACGTTTTTTATAATAATGAACGTCCGTTACATTCAAGCCATTGTCAAATGAGTTGGTACAAAGCTAATTAAGACTATCAGCTCCACACAACTCTCTCTGTATTTCTCAGTATGGTTCAGAAGATTGTGTCGTCCCACGACTTTCGTGCGGAGAAACTTGAGTGAAGATAATTACCTCTTCTGAAGAGTCCATCATGTTTTTTTTAATCCTCCGTGTCCTCCTTGGTTATAAACTGCATGGAGGAGGGGTGGGGGCGGTGCACGATCAAGGAAGGCTTGTATCATGTGGGCGCACCGACAGTTTTGTTGCCATTACTTAGAATTCCTCATGGGGGCGACAGGAACTACGCACTATAGCTTTAAACAAAGAGTGAGAGCTGTGAGTAGATTTTATAAATCTTTCGGCCATAAAATGTAATCATCTCTCTCTACGTAAACTTTTAATTCAGAGTAAAAAATGTTCATGTGACAGGAGCGAAAGGTTGATCGCTCAACATCAATAAGCGATCAGTAGGTTTTAGGGACCCTCCAAAGAAGGTGCTACAAATCTGAACAAGCTGTTCTGATCACAGATGTTTGTGTGTCTCTTCCAAATCATTGGCAGCGCAGAAATGTCAGTCAGAGGCAGCGGGAGGTAACCGGCAGGTTGAACACTGAAACACAAACCTGGGAATATTAATATTCAACCTTACAGTGGAACATGGACTAACAACTCAAAATGCAGTTTTTGTTCACTTTTGAAAGAAAAATAAATGGTTACTAGCTGATCTTTCACATCGGAAGTAAACAGCTATTCCCAACACATGGCAACAGATCTTATTGGTCGGACTTGTATCATATTTCTTTTGCGGTTGACTTTCAAACATTATTGCTAAATTCAGACAGGAAGGGGCACTTTCAACCAACATTTTGCATGGAAGTAACCAAGCTTTTAAGAGGACTGACAGCATGAAATGTGTAGAGCAAACACTACATCTGGCTTTCAAGAAAGAAAAAGAAAAACATTAGTTCAAAAATGAAAATGAAAAACAAAAAGTTGTGCCAGCATTACAAATACAGGGACATAAAGATGAATATTTTATATAGGAGCCCTTATTATTCCTCAACCAGACTTTGTCTGAGGAGCAGCATCGAAATAATTCATGTAAAAATAAAAAATATTATCACATTCATCACTTTTAGTGTCCATGTTGTGTTTGATTGTCAGCTTCTGAGACACACAAGTTTTAACTTTCGACCAACCACAACCCCCTCCAAGTTCAACTTATCTGTATGAAAATAGTGTTTGTCTGTTTGTAGTGGACTGTGCAAGAGAACCTACAGCATGAAAACTTTGTTTACAGATCATTTCTAGTTACCACCAACGATAAGTTATAAAATAAAGTCACTCATAAGTCACATGTAGCCTCAACTGAGGTGGGGCCAGTGTCGTGGCATCTGATAAGCTTTATCAAAGAAAAGCACATAAAAAAAATAACAGCCTCTTTATCTCATCTAGCTTACCCATCTATAAAGTAAAACTATATATGTAAGTAAAACTTTAAAACAGACTGGTTTGTATTATTTTTGATGCGTGAGAGCAATTGTGATTAGTTTGGTTTCAGCACTGAAATATGACATTCATGCCATTTTGTCACCGTTCTTTGATGTATTGCACAGAATTGTCAAAACTACCATCTTAAGCAAAAACTATGTAATTATCCTAATGCATAATCTCACAGCCAAATAAAAATGTAAAACAAAAACAAATGTAAAATCAAAACGAATTCTAAACATTTACAGGGAAGCTTGACATCTCAGTTTCAGAATCTTTAGCAGAACATGTGGCTGTGCTACCAAGGAGCTGATCAAGCTGCACTTCAACTTTCCTGGCAGAAACATTCCTGAGTTTCCTTCTGTGAAATCTGCTCCTCCCCCCAGCTGCTCTTATTAAAACTGCAGAAGCGCCAAAATGATCTCCGGGCAGACAAGGCCAATTCAGCTGATGTGGCAAAAATATTAATAAGGCCCTTATTATTGTTACTGTAAATTAGCACTGGATGTAGACCGGTCATAAATCTCCTAAAATAAAACAAAAACAGATGTAGTATGAAAGAAAGGTGCATAGGTTGGCATTCTTTTGACACTGAAATGGAAAAACAATTCCTTGGTTCTCTAGAAAGCTCCAGATTGCACATTCATAGTGTTAGCAGGCAGTTAATACCTAGCTATTGTTTTTAATCACTCACTCGCTCGCTCACTCAGCCACCTCTGATATCTCTAAACATTATAATTTCATTAACATATCCTGTAACAGAGTAAATTAAGTTAAAAATAGGTTAAGTACCTTGATCCAAAGAAAAAAAACTCCCATGATGATGTACCGCAAAACCATTTCCATCAGCACCATTTTTTTCAAAAGGTGCATGGTCCCACACTTCTAGAACATCGTAAATACATAGGCTTTTAGGGTTTTCTCACAAGGGTGGTCAGAATATGTTGTAGAAAATTATAAACCACCAAAATGTTTCAGACACTGTCTAAATTCAGCAGGTTCCCTTGAGTTCTGCAGTATTACAGTTAGGTGGCCAAGTCATACAAGCTACTGCCTCGTGTGGATTCACGGTCACACCACATTAATGCAGTTTCCACTGCTGGCTGAAGCCCTCTTGCTGCAGTAGGTGAACCCGCTGTGATTGGTGGAGGAGCCGTTCAGGTGTGACGACTTCAGCTCCATCTGGCAGGCAGCGATGGCTGCGTTGAGCTCTACCTGTGCCCGGTGCACGACGTAGAACATCAGGCCGATGCTGATGACGATCTGCAGAAGAAAGAGGAAGAAGTCACAATGTTGTGTTTGACACAAAGATGCACACAGCAGTCATTTCTTGTTTATTCAATGTTGTATTCATTTTTTTAGGCTTTCATTTTTGTTGAGGTGGTGAACTGAATTCCATTATATAATGAGGTGTGCCTAATGGCCCCGACACACCAACCCGATAATCGGCCGTCGGACAATCTGGCGAGGTCAGTGACTCGAGTCTGTTCGGTGTGTTCCGTGCCGGTGGTTCCGGTGGAGTACTAACCTGGAAATAACGAGCGGGATGAGTGACAAACACCTCTCAAAATCATACGAAAATCTTTTAAACTGACCTTTGTCGATCTGAAATGAAGACAGATTCAGCAACTGTATGGCCCATTTCTCACTTTAAATGTTTTCAGAAACACGTTTCAGTAAACTATTTTCGTAAAATACGAGATCGTATTTCGAACAAGCCGCCATTACTATCGGCTGGAGAAGCCAGATCCACGTGACGCGTTGTCATTACCGGTTTTCATTTTTTGTATTATGTCTCGCGCACATGCAGAACGTACGCTCAAGACAGAGTCGCTTTGGTGTGTTCCAAGGCACTTTTTGGACCTCGGGGAGCCGACTGCCTTTTCTGCCAACGGTCAGCCGTCCGGTTGGTGTGTCAGGGGCTTAATATGTTACTCTCCTAATAAAAGTACAACGAGGGGAGGCAATACATTTGATATACCTGTATACGCAATCTATTGCAGTGCATTACAACCACACACTTTTGTCACAAAAATGGCCATAGTTTATAGCACAACACTTCTTCAGCTATAAAAATGAATCAGAAATCTCTGGAAAAACTGCCTGTATAAAAGATAAAAAAAAATAGTTTGCTACTTATTATTTGAAGTTATTAACTAGCCATCTGGGAAAGATGTTGGTAGGTGCACCGATCCGGCTTTTTCTCTCTTAATACTTATTTTGATTTATTAAATCACGGTCTGCCAATGCTGATACCCCATCTGGTACCAATGCTCTCTTATTCTTAAATATAAAATATGTACACGACACTGCATCAAACTCATTGCGATCATTTTAATGTAAAGAATAGTTTGACATTTTGGGAAATTCTTTTTCTTGCAAAGAGTTAGAAGATCGATACCACTGATGAATATGAAGCTAGAGGCCTGAAGCCGGTTAGCTTAGCTTAGCTTAGCACAAAGACTGGCAATAGGGGGGAAACAGCTAGCCCGGCCAAGATTCTTTGTTTGTTTCTATATATTTGTCATTAAAAAAAAACATTTGTATGTATGATGTGTATCCTGGTTGGTAAAAACAGTAAGAGATAACCGAGCTCTTCCAGATAGAGATTCTCACCATCAGTGTTAAAAAAGGTTTCCGTCTGATTAAGACCAGATGTCAATTTTGAGCAACAGCCTTCAGTTCTGCATGAGACACTGATACTTATTTAATCTTAAACTGACCCTTGACCCCTGTGAACATATGAAGTGCTGTACTATGATTTATCTTCAAGCTTAATGTATTATCACCATCAGCTCACCTGTAGGCAGAACACAAAGTAGCCGCTGACACTCTGCTCAGCGATGACGTCCTCCATGGTGCGAAGCGTGGTGCCCAGGTAGGAGTTGAGAAGCTGAGTGGGCAACAGACCCACAGAGGAGGCCACCAGGTAGTTTGGCAAGGACACGTCTGTGATCTGAAAATGGAGAAACATCTTACAAACTTAAAAAAAAGGAGTTAAGCACACTGGAAAAACCTATACTAAGCTATAGTATAGAAAAATATAATTCAGTCAAAAATCATCTGTTGTGTATTCATATTTAAGACTAGGGTTGAAGTTCAATATCTTTTGAGCGAGAGCTAAAACTAAAGCGAATTGACTATGTCACTATTTTGTAGATTTCAGTAGTGATTCATAACATTAGCGAGGAGACAAAAGTCAAGAGATTTGAAGTTTAAGATAGAGCCAGCTATCTGAACATATCACTATTTGGTTGATATTATTGCCATTTTTTTTACCAAACTGGTCTTCAACACACAAAACACTTTTGTACTAAGGGTCTTACCATTTGTTTAAACATTTAAGAATGTAATATGTGTACCTATAGAAACTATAAGAAGGGGTGGGTTGCTGACAAAAATAATAAATAATAATAATAATATTCTACTCTTCTCTTGGACATGCTCTTACATCCCAGCAGATTCTTTGTGAATGGAACACAGAATCTCATAACTCATAATGTATGCAAGCTATAATGCAGGCTGGAAACCCTAATGCTATTTTGCATTTTATTTATTCATGTACCTACTTAGCTCTTCTTCACTGTACTATGGTATACGTGTAGCTATGCATATGTATATTTATATACTGTATACATAATATATATTTTTTGTATCTGTCCCTTTTTTAATAGTAATAATTATCTATTTTATTATTATTATTATTATTATTATTATTATTATTATTATGTATTTATTTTCTTTTTTGATGTGTAGTTTTATATGTATGTTGACATGTAGGGGTGGGAAGAAGGGGATACCAACTAAAAATGAAAATGATGATACAGATGCATTGTTCAAGTTTTCTTCAATAAAATACTGTTTAAAGTGCCCATATTATGCTCATTTTCAGGTTCATAATTGTATTTTAAGGTTGTACCAGAATAGGTTTACATGGTTTAATTTTCAAAAAACACCATATTTTTGTTGTACTGCACAGCTCTCTCACTGCTGCAGATCCTCTTTTCACCTGGTCTCTTTTAGCTACAGAGTGAGACCTCTTTTCTTCTTCTTCGTCTGTACTACCTTTGATTGCACTCACACATGCGCAGTAGCTCAGATGTAGATCATGTCAGCTAGCTAGCTCCATAGACAGTAAAAGAAAGGCTGTTTCTCCAACTTCGGTCAGTTACAAGGCAGGATTAGCTGGGAGACTTCTAAATGAGGGTGCACATGTAAGTAGTTCTTTTGTAGATTATGGTGAACTTGTGTGTGTTGTAGCAGCGCTTTGCTATTGAGAATGAGGTAGCATGCTAACGCTAATGCTACGAGCTAACCGTTGTGGTTAGCCAGCTCGTTTTGGCTTGTGACATCACAAGCTGTGCCGATTTTGAACAGCTCACCCGGAGACTGAAGGCAGGACACATTCAGAAACCGTATCTCACTCAAAACAGCATGGATGGATTTTTTTCAAAGTTTGTATGCGTGTGGAAGCACCAGAGACACAAAAGAACACCCCAAATCCCAGAAAAAGTGTTTTTTTCATAATATGGGCACTTTAAAGAACAAGATCACAGCTATAATTTACCTTGAACTACGGCATATCACACGCCCAGCTCAGTGTCTCATTTCATATCTCAGTACAACCAACTAAATACTGTACAAAAATTGTCTGCGTTGCTGTCAACCTTGATCCCTTGATTAAGTGATGACATAAGCCAACGCGTGAGGATGTGACCTTGGCACTGTGCACAGTGGCTGATAGTGGTGTGTCAAGGGCCGCGGTGAGTTGCTGTAAGACACTGCCTCAGCCAAAATGCTATCAGGGCAACAAAAAACATTTGTTAGATCCAGCCCAAGTGTCTCCTCACAGTGATAAATCATAAACCCTCTCCTGTTATCACACTACACACTGATTAGAGCCTGGGTTACACTTAGGTTACACTATAGGACACTGATGTTATCAAAACCTGGTTACTCAAGCTAATGTTATCAAGTTGTTTATCCTCAGTATGTTTAGTCTGTTTCCTTAAAAGAAAAGCACTGAGGTGTCCAAACCATGTGTCAACACAATCAAAACGACTTCAGCAGGGGTCCGTTTCAGGAAGGAGGTTTAACAAACTGAGTCTAACCCTGAACTCCTTAATTTACCCTAAAATGGGAAACTGAGTTTTCGGTTCCAGAACAGCTGATTTGAGTTGGTTCAATCAACTCAGAGTAGGTTCACTCAGAGTTAAGCGCGTGCACCACCACAATAAAAAGGCAGCATGAATGGAGCCATGATACTACGATTCACCATGGTAACAACCACAAACAAACTGGTCGGCGGAAATGCTCATGCGCACATACAGCGAGTTTGAACATGTATAAAAAAGCAATACAGCGGCTGCTGCAAAAGAGAGAGAATTTGCGTGGGAGAAAATTGCTGCAATAGTAAATGCGTAAGTTCCAATAAAGTGTATTCATTTCATATTTAATAAGTACATAATATTAATGGTGAAATGGTATTGAACCTATAATCTATTTCATTTAGGTGCAATCCTGCGGGCGAAAAAGTCCTAGGCCTACTAATCCCATTCAGGCTGCAGCACCATCATTAACAGAATTATAATTCATAATCTTTTATTTCAAAAGGGTTTACATCATTCACCTGCAATACTGTGGAACTCCTTTTTAATGGCTCTTACTGGTTTGTGTCCAGGGAACACTACAAAAACGTTTTAGAGCGAGTCACATTCTTGTGACGGCGCTTTGCTACAGTGGCTTTACTAATATGCTCCGCATCACCAATGTTGTAAAGAAAACTGCCGTTTGCAAAAAAAACGTAATGTGACACAAAGAATGTGCTGGGATGTAAGAGCATGTCCACGATGGGTGAGGTTAGTGATATGAGGACGGATAAGGTTATGTAGGCTACATGACTGATAGACTGGGAAGAAAAACAATACCGCTCAAATAGGTAGGCTAGTATCTCCTGACGTGTGTTTAACTCCCTGCGAAGTAGTACAGCTTCTTCATCAACGGGATCGTCGACAAAAGGAAATGCCATGTTTTGAGAAATAAAACGTTTTATAGTTAATAAACCAACCCTGTTTTTTTTTTATTCATGCAAATAACAAACTGCGCTAAAATGCGCCTGATACAGACTGAATGAATGAATGAAGAAATGAAAGAGCACTGTGTCAGAGGGAGGAGACTGAGAGAAACTCGAGGTTTCTTGAAGAAAACCTGCTCCCGACCAGGTTAGGTTCACAGGCTCAGTTACCATAGTAACTGACTCTGAGGTTAAGTTACGTCTCTGTCTGAAACGGGCTGGAGTTACCCCTCTCTCTCAGGTTTGATTAACCTCCCTTTCTGAAACAGAAAACCCAGAGTTTCCCTCATCTCAGAGTTAAACTCTTTCAGCTTTCTGGAACAGGCCCCAGATCTCTGAGACATGACATGTGAGCCTGTGAAAGTTGAAGATGTATGAAAGGAATGCACTCTCTTTCTCTCAGCCATCATCCCTGAGTTGTGAAGCACGTCTGCTGAAGTCACCTCCCACCAAGGCATCTAGAAAATGCAGCAGTGTAATATATGACCAAGGAAGGGCTAGTTGGTAATTTTATACCACGCAGAGAATTCCTATTGAACCTCCTACTTGCTTCTGAAAGCCTGTGTATCGAGATAATCTGCAAATTCAAGTGAAGAAACATCCCATCCTAGCATGACCTGATTTATTCAGAGCAGCAGCAATGCAGGTCTGACTTTGTGCTTGTAAACAAAACAGGAAGACTTGACTGCATAGTAAATTTCAGGATTGCTACTGTGATGCGGTTTCCCTTTTTATCTGGACACACACACAGGGTTTACCCTTTGTACTGAAGGGTAAAGAACAGGACTTAATTAAAGGCTGCACAAACATGTTTGCCTGTAGTTAGGGTCATATAAACAGGGTTCAAAATTAACATTTTTGTCAACCAGCCAAATGGCTAGTGGAAGTTCAAATTTTACCAGCCCCTGCCATTGTTTTTTTTGGCTGGTGAGTGAAGCAAATCTACCAGCCAATCTACCATATTTAACCAGCATTTGATTGGTAGATGGTGCTAATTTTAAACCCTGCATATAAATCACACAAGGAATTTGGCAATTGCTTCATCAGCTCATTATGACCGCAAAGGGATGGAGGCAGGCCAGCGAGCAGTGATAAAATGTAATAAAATACACATGGGGAGCCGAATATGTCTTTTTTGTCCACAAAAGGATTCACAAACATTTTTCCTGGGCTGTCCCATTGTCTTGCTAACTAATGCAGTCTTTGTGTCGTTTTAGGTTACCCGCTATAATGTAGCACTATCAACTTCAGCAGAAAGAAGCTCGGGGCACGGTGAAATTTAGCCTCATCCACAGAAAGTGCTTACCAAGGACAGAGCAGACAACACATAACTCCACCGTGAGCTAGCACAGGCGTGGAATGACCCACCCACAGTTAGTTTCACCTTTTATTGTGGAGAATAAGATAATAAAGATACAATATCAGCTAACGAACAACCGGGTAAGATGAATTACAAGATGTGTATAGTTAAGAGACTTGAGCTGGGTTTGAAACCCTTCCGGGCCGAGACGTGAAAATGTAGTAGAAAAAGCAGGCTAACTGGAAGTTTCAGTTTATTAGCCTGCTTCTGGTAGGGACGGTTTATCTTCTCTATTGAATGCTCCACTCTGACCTTCACTTCTGCTGCTGGAAATAAAAATGTCACACTGAGATGTGTGAGGAGCCTGATTTTCTCCAGTCCCACTGACCTTGAATGATGGTTAATAGGGTTGGGCGATTTATTTCGCCAAAACGACATAAAAATGTCTATTATGTATTTTTCTATATAATTTCTATCGCGATGCCAAAAACCCAGCTGTGTTACGGCAATAATGTTCATTTTGCGCTCTTCATAAATGACAAAATACACAGTACCACATTGCCATATCATCCCTTTTTATCGGCAGCAAACTTGTTAGCAAACAGTTGCTTATTTACACATCTAGCCGTAACAAAGGAGCTACATTATTATATTAGTGTTTCTGGCCAAATGAGGCATATGCAAATACAAATGCAAGTGCATTAGTAAAAAAAAACAACACCACTATTTGTCTATAAATCTGTAAACCTAAAAATATGTCAATGGGAGCAATCTCAAAAACTCATGAGAATGAGTCAAACACAGATCAGCTGCAAACAGCTGGCATGAGTTGAAACTAACCAAATATCACAAATTCAAACTGGCATACAACCAAATATGACCCATTTTTGTAACAGCCTTCCTTTTTCATAAAAGTGTTTGTTTGCTTTCCTTGTAGATAATGACCCAGAGCAAGCAGAAGCAAAAAATAGTATTTCACAAGGCTGTCAACTAGCTAGCCTTTTAATTTGACCCTGGCAAACTGATTGTGAAGCACCAATAATCATGGCCCTATGATTTTCGTGATGCGGAAAACGCGGACGGAATCTACACATGAAAACGGAATTCTCTTATACACGCAGAATTTGCATATATTTTGTAGACATATTAAATAAAAAACAATTTTTTTACTTCCTTCTCATTTTTCAGTTTAAAACAACAAGCGTAGAAAGGTCTCTACCTAAACCGTGGCCAAATGGCATTGTTAAACATGTTGCCTAGTAACCATACGTCCTCACGTTGTTGCGTGGGGGGAAACATTTTTTTGAAGCGAAACTCTCAATTGACTGCTAAATACTGAGCTGAACAATACCCCAACGACTACTATGAGTCTGGACAACAACTGTTTTGTAAGTTTTGTCAACATACTGTTGACTGGACCCGCAAAGACACATGTAACAACCATTTGAAATCAAAAGTTAATCTCAAGAACAAAGCTAAATCCACAGCGGGCAAATCCCTCCAGGTTACCATTAAGGCAACGACAAAATCAATAGATGCAAGGCGTGAGTTTGTGGAAGATTTTGTGGCAATGTGTGCTGAAGCTGACATACCGCTTGAGAAAATGAAGAGGATACGTCCGTTTCTTGTTAAACATTGCAAGTAGGGAGGCGAACTCCCAGAAAACGCCAGCAGCCTCAAACGTGGGGTATACTCGCCGCAGCCGAGTGCCAGTGTGATGTCATGGGAGCGCCGTTACTGTTTATACTCGCGCGTGTTGGTCGTGACACTAGTTGCAGTCTTCTCCTGAACAGAGGTGGCGCTAATGAGGAAAGGCTACAGACTTTGCTCTTTATACAGATCAGAAGAAGAAAAAGGTAAACAGCAGAACTAGCAGCAGCATTGACAATGCTTCAATTTGATTCGATGACCTACTTTGTCGGCTCAAGCCTTTCATTCCCCATAAAAGAACTCATCTTAACCCAGTAAGTTTACAAGAGAGACTTGCAGTCACTCGGAGTCCTGGCATCCGGTTGCTCTCGAGCTCGTTCATGCTTCCTGTTTCCGCTTTGTCGCGCGCCGCTGAAAAAAAAAATAGAGTGGTGCGCACCCTGTGGTCGTGCACTCAAAATCCTGACGCGCCAGTAAGATCCATGTCATTTTGACGTCACATTGGCGTGCATGAGCTCGGCTACGGCGGCTGTAAAACGGCTTTCATGCAGACCCACCCACCCACCTTTGACCAGCACATGCAAAAAGTGCTGCAAGAGATCTGTGGAAAGAAAATCTTCGTTGTCGTCGGCGAAACCTGACAACCGAGATCGCAGTGTCCTCAACATTGTTATAGGTGAGCATCCAATTACCTTTTATTTAGGTAATTTTGAATTTGCTTTGCGGAATATATTAACAGTTTAAATAAAAAAGCTGAATTGTGAGTTTGTGTCACTGAGTTTTTAAAGGTCAATACTGCTTAGAAGTGAAAAGAAAACAAGCAAATCCGAAAAGGGCTAAAAATAAATCAGAAAACACGGAATTTGAAAAAAAAAAAAAAAAAAAAAAGACGGATTTCATAGGGCCCTAAATAATGGCAGTGGCAGCAGTTGGGCAACACAGAGTAAACAGCCTTCCCCTTAGACTTTGACATCTCATTTTCACCTCTGCAGAATGGAACAGTAAGTTCAATGTTGTGACAACTGTCCCAACCATGGAGCCCATTGTATGAACAGATGACAAAGAGAAACCATTTAAGTTAGTCAGGCAAAAGAAAACCATCTGCTAGGTTTGTATGTCCTCTTCAAAGAAGTCTTTTTAAAAGGTGACCATAATGGGTAGGTACTAATACAGAGGAATCCTAATTTTTAGCATCATAAATTGCCTTATTTTTTAGCATGGAGCTTAAATTTAAGCCTGATTCAATGCTTGATTCTGAGGTTAGTTACTGTCTCCAGACAAGTACAAATCAGAAAACAGAGTGACTGAAAGAGGATGGGATAATGGACAACAACTTAGAGTTTAGGCAGAAGTGCAGAAAAAACCACACACAAAAATGGCCAAAAGGAGAAAAAATATTAAATTGTGTATATATACAAATGATCTAATAAAACAAACATAAAATAATTAGGCAAAACACATATAGGCTGTTTCTACTTTATCACATTACATCTGACCACCTCATGTTTCATGCTCTAAGAAGCCAGTTATCCACCTTTAAACATGACTGAGCCTCTGACATGGAAGATCACTGTGAGAGAAGGTGACTTTCACAAGTATGTTTAAGGCTTAAGCATGGAGTGACTACAAAATAAAAACATTTCATTAAAACTTGTGCGTGACAAATACTGTATATGTCAAAATCTAAGCTTTGTCTAGCTGCTTTGTCTAGGAAGTGATTAGCAAACTCAGATTTATATGTATATTCTTAAAAATCACGCATGGAAATGTACATAAAAATTTTTTTGTATCGAGATGCATCGATAATCTGTTTAGAATCAAATCATTTGCCTCTGAATCGGAATCGAACCGTGAGGTGCCAAGAGATTCCCACCCCTACACGATATGGCATGTTTTCTGGTATTTCAATAGTCTATATGAAATAACCACATGGTAAAGCCTTTTTTGTAAACTTCTGTGCGATGTGTGATTATTTTCGAATTTTATTAAGATCTTTAGTGCAAAGTAAATGTAACACGCAAGGATCGTAAAGCATCGTCCAAATGACATTAAAGTAAGGCATCATAACTCTTAACAGGAATCTGAGCTACACCCTTGCAATGACACACAATCAAATTTCCCTGTAATAAATACTACACGTGTGAAACATTTTATTTCTAATTTGTTTACACTGTCAACAAAGGGGTGTCAACTCAATTTTGGAGTTTGTAGGGAAGGGGATTATTGTTTTGGGTCATTTTGTTGTTTGTCAGTTTCTAAGATTTTGTACCCCCATGCATGTAAATAGGGGTTGACAAATCATTAGAAACAGCTTCCAATAGAATTCAATCAAATGTAAACCTCAACATTTACCAGAAGTGGGTCAATACAGCTCCGACACAATCGAGAAGATTTTGAATGACTTGCAAATAGTAAGTGTTTATTGTAGGGTTGTTGTGAGTGCATAGAGCTATCAAAAGCAAACGCCAAACACCCAAACCACGAGAAATGTCTCAGTAAATCACCCCAGAAAACCTACTGGCTTTGCAACATGCAATTACTGTACTTGTGAATCTCACTTACATCATCTTATTTTTCCTTTTCTTGCCTCAGGCCCGTGCATCAACTCCTTCATGCTTTAAGCTATGAATGCCTTTCAAGCGCCCCCTTCACATTCACTTCTGGATGTTTACGCTACTGTTGGTTTCTTTTCTGCCTTCAACACTATGTCATTCTCATCAGATATTTTTCCATAAACACATTGCAATATTCAAAACGGCTAAAGTTAAGTGGGAACAGAAATGTCACTATTCACTTAAACAGTATCTACAAAATCTATGAAATACGGCATATGATGACTTAACTGCATTTTAATCCAGCTGCTTTCTGTGGTGTTAATTGCTTTAAAATGTGCATTGCACTTTTGAAATGAGATGTTTAAATAGGCTACATTCCAATTTAACTAGAATGAACTAAACTTTGTCCTTTTTGCCGACATCATCCTTGGACGTGCGTATGCTACTAGTCATTTTAAAAGTGATGCATTGTATGAGAGTCAATTTGACCAACCTCATATTTCAAATCAGAGAAATGTGCTTGATGAAAAATGGCTGCACACTGACTCTGAAATATAGATATATACATTTCATCCCATTTGGATATTTGTCAGGTCACAATTATTGTTTGTGTTGATACGCCATGCACATTAACAAACTGTAACTCTGCAGTTACTTGCTTGAGGATATAAGCATGCAACCACTTAAGACACAGTTTCCTTTTGTGCAAACCTGATACTGTGTTGCTGTTGGTGGTACTCCAGTACACTGAAGTTCCAGCTACTTAATATATGTTTTCTCCATATTCGCAGCATTATTATTTCAATATTTAGTGTAAACAACCTTGTGATATTGGTTGTGATTTTTTTTTAGGCGACAAGCTAATGTAAGACAATTATGTAATGGAATCCATCTGAAAATGTGGTATTAGTGAAGCACTTCCAGCTCCATGTGAGATATTGTATAATCTGGTGAAATTGGAGACAGTGACATTAGAACTTTTTTTGTAGCAGAATGGCTTGAAATACTCTGGAGATCTCAGCCTGAATGTCTACGTAACATCAAGTTCACGCTCAGGCGGGTATTCTCCATTAATCTTTCAATTACAACTGGCATAACATTTTTCATGTTACGTGACCTTCCAGCTGATTTCCTACAATACACAGTAACACATCCATCAAGGCTCAAACTACCATTTCGAGGTATAGATGGGTTGACTGAGAAGGGTAATCAGCGAGGATAAATTATTCATGCCATGTACGAAGGTCAACGGTCTCAGGTTAAGTGTAGGAGAGCAGGTGTAAGCAATATCCTTATACTGCTAAGCCTTATAATGTTTGTTGCCTTGACCAATGACTTTAGGTTTACCTCACAAAAAAATGTCCATGAGTTAGTCTTTACTAAATCACGTGGTATCGTATATTACTCCAAATACTAAAAACCTTAACTAGGACTTGAACATGTGATACTGATAGTTTGAACTGATGAAAATACTTGATGTCCTTAGGCAACAATAGAATCCATTTCATAGGAGCGCTTCCTCTGTCACCAAGAGGAATGAGTTTTCTTTCTCTGGGGACTGGCCTTATATTTTCTTTCCTGCTATTAGATTTCGTGGTCTGCCTTGAATAGTGAAGCAACAGGTCACCTACTCTGTTCAAAGTCCAAAATTCATCACAACTAAAATGATAAACATCTAGCCGACATATTACTCCCAGTCTCTTCTTTTAGGCTGGTTTCCGGGTAGTTATGTGTGTTAGGTTGGCCTAGCAATAAGAAAATAATTTCTTTTTAAAATCGAAAAGGTCACACGTTTGATTCGTTGAACCGTAGGTTAATGAGGTCTTCTCCTGGCTGGTTCATTGCTGTGACTTTTCTGCTTAAAACCATATGAATTTACAGTGGACACTACATGATGTCAAATGTCCTAAAGTGAAAAGGAAAAGCTGGTTATAGTGTTTTCATACTCACCGAGAAAACTGCATTTTGGAGCCCAAATGGTATGGGGGTGAGTCTCGCTAAGGCCACAACTTTGAGTCCACTTCCTCCCTCCACCACACGTATGACAGCACTGAGCTGTTCACTGTTCCCAACCTTGTTAAGCACCCAGTCAGTCAATAGTCGTTTGCACACCAGGTGTGCCACAAAGGTTCCTATTAAAACTCCCACCATAACTAGTCCCATGCCCAGCACAAAGCCGTAGAGGTAGCCAGCTGCCACATTAAGAACAATATATCCCCATCCACACGGGAACGACACAATAATTAAACCAACTATAAACAGCAAGGCTCCAACGAAGCTGTCCAAGCTCTCAACCCAGAGCAGGAGGTCCTTGAGGTATTGGCGCACCAGTGCAACCGAGGAGAAGCACACAGCAGTCAGGATGCATGCCAGCAGGGCGCTCTTGAAGCAAAAGGTTGTGATACAGCATGGGTGTCTGAACTCTCCACTGTTGCTGAAGGTCGTTCCCCCTGTGTCACTGATAACCTCAGGGTCTCCATCTGACCTCCCTATGCCGGCCGCTGTCTCGTCAAAAGTGCTGCATATCAGGATGTCAATTTTGTCACATTCATCTGTGGCAGTCCTCTGCAGCCAGCGATTCAGCTGAATCTGCGCCTTGCCCACCGCATGCTTGACAAGCTTGGTGAAAAGCTGCACAGTCGTGGACCCTGACATTGACATGATGGCCCTCAGATAAGCTCTGGGGACCAGCAGCAAGGCTCAGATGAACTGTCCGACCTGAAGACAGCTATGACGTTTGAGGTTTCCAGACAGTCTTTACATCCAGCGCAAGTCCATGTCTAGCAATATAAATTTGTTGAGCTTCAACAGAGCCACGTGTCTATGTACTTTTAAGATGGCTTTAGCAGTGGTAACCCATTGCCATGCAACTCTGACAGCAACTTTGTAGTGAGACATACAGATGAAATCCGTCACTCTCCTTGGCCATTACACGAATTGTCCAATTTAACGAGGTTTATCTTGGGTAAACTAGCTGAACAACGTGCCAGTCCAATGACTTAAAAGCGCCAATTCTGTAGTCTCTGTCTGAAACACTCGACATATTCAGAGTTGCTACCCCTCAGCCAGGACAGTGTAGTGTAGGATGGAGGGAGCTGTCAGTTACAAAACAATAAACTCTTCTTTGGACTGAAATGACCAGAGTCGAAGTGCGGCAAGAACATCAACTTTTATGACTCCACCAGCGTTGCCATCCAGCTAACGTTAACGCACTAGCAAAAATCACTGCAAGGCTAACTTACTCCTGTCGTTAGCTAACTAGCTCGCTGCGTGAATAAAGTCCACCGTTGCATTTCAGAAACTAAACCGCCGTAGCTGGCCTCCTCATACGCTTCTCCCGGACAACAGAGCGACAAACAAGACGAAGAAGTCGCATTAGAAAAACATGTTTGCTCTTTCTCTGCTGGCTGGCTGTTATTATCCTCTCGTCTCCTTCCTTCCACAGTGGAAACTGCTGCTGTTGACGCAAAGCTATACAGACCACTGTTTGTGTCCCAGAATGCCAAGTGACCCCAGCCCACGTGACCAATCGGTTTGACGTTCTCATCCAATCAGAGCGCTCCGATTGTCATCTTTGTCATCGCGAGATTTTCGCGGGGGTTCACGACAAATTATGTTTGTTTTGTGTCACTTCTGCCACTTACCCTCTTATTATACGCATCCATGGTGTTACCACAACACACAAACTACTACCATGCCATGATGTGGTACTTCAACTATTTAAAATGAATTACTTAAATGAATAGGGATTTTAAATCTAACCACAAAAAAAGCAGTTTATCAATTAGGAGGCAGTGGTGCAAGATTATATTTTTTACTTATGTATTAAAGTAGCAGTACCACACTATAGCCTACAACTATACTTAATACACAAATCCATTACAATTACATTTTAATGTAGCTTGCAGAAGATTTTTCAAACTGTTGGGTTGTTTACCATTTACCAACGCATCATATTTTATTATAAATGTATCATGTTTTATTTGAATAAAATGGAAAAACTTGTAAGTGGGGCTACAAGTAACTCATAACTGTACTTAAGTAGCCTACATTACTTGAGGAAATGTACACATTTACTTTAACTGTTAGGAAGGATACATGTGTATAAACTATGCTGACAATTAGAAGTGGTGGAATAAGTAGGCTACTCACATTGTTTGCTCAAGTAAAAGTAAAACCACAATGTTCAAAGATAGTAATACACGTAGAAGTCTTGCACTCAAAGGTTTGCTTAAGTTTAAATTAGGCTAAGTACTACTTAAGAACACAACTTGAGTAAATGTACTTGGTTATGTTCCAACACTGGAGTTAAGTTGTATGGTCATCAATCATTTGTGGAAGTCATATCACACTCACAAAATTTTATTCACCCATTTTTAATAAAAAAAGAAAAAGAAAAGTAGGATTTCTAGTGTGCAACAACGTTTGTATTTATATTCTCTTGTATTTGTAAGAGCATACAGTATAACATAGTAGCCTGAGGGGAATCTTCTTGCTTGGCATGCTCACCATAAATTCATAATGAGGCGAGTGAGGCAGACAATATGTGCATTCATGCATCTACAACCGCTCACCGCCTGGCTCTCCCAGCTGTGGGTAAAGAGAGCTTTTTTTGTAGTAGTTCTCAAAAAACTTTGTGTCGCTTCCACTTTCTCAAAGGCTTTTGAATTTTTAATTCATACCTAGTATTGACATCAATTACATTACCTTACACTTAAAGATGATCATGTTCGTTTATATGGTGGGATTTACTGCCGCGCTGTTGTAACACTCCACTAGATGGAACTGTTACACAGTTTTACAAGCAATGCACACTGTTAATTTATGAGTAGGATTTATCTGTATTTATGTGAAAACATTTAACACTTGACAATCTAATTCAATTCATCACCAGGTTGTATTGGGTACATTTAATTTGAGGGCAAACTGTTTCACAAAGCAAAGCTATTTGTTAGTTTGTGTCTTTATTCTTTCCCACTCAAGTGTATTTTCCTATATTATTCTTCCTAATTGATGAAGATGCGCAAAATGCAATTTGTTATGTTGTTATGATGCTGTAGATGTTACAACGTGATGAAATAAATTAATACAAACATAAATGATTACCAACTAGAAATGTCATGTCAACTTAAATCCAACAACTACGGTCAACTTAAAGGAGCACAATTTGGAGGCCCTTAAGAGACCAGGCCAGGCTATGAGATTTACAGTAGGCTATGTCTTTATCTTTCAATTTAAAAAGATGTCAGAAAAGATCTCTTTATCCCATTTTTCAGAATACCTGTGGAAAAAATGTCTAAGGCCACATAGAGAACATTATACTCGACTTGTTTACTTCTTTATCTTTTAACAAAAACGTGTAGTCTATATAGCACTCCTATCTGAGACATGTGCTAATTGTGATGCTCAATTCGCTGTATGTTGTAGACATGTGGATTGATTACAGTGATGTTATCTGTATCAGTAAACATATTTTTCAGTGATCTGACAGTGGTCGTTTATTAGCTTATGCACAACAATACAAAACAGAAGGAAATACATTTGAGTCATTCGAGTGACCGGAGTGAGCGGAGATGCAGGTTTGGACCACTGACTGAGGCGCCGTCAAGACTGACGGAGAAAGCCAGTAGGTTACACGGCAGGAAGTTCAGTGATTTACTTTCAAAATAAAAACATTTAGATGTAGGAAAAGTCTCGGTTTGTGTAGTAGCAATGAAAAGAATAGCCTCAAAATCATCGACAAAACAAATGAGATCATGTTTTAGCGGAAAACATGTGGAAAGAAAGGAGGGCAGAAAAACATCAAGCTACTTTTTGTTGTGGTATCGTACGAAATAATAATGAATGGTTAAATTGTGAAACTTTAATCCGGAAGTCGTGCGTTTTATTCCAGCTGCCTTGACCGCGTTAAACCGTCGCTCTTTTTGACCATTGGCTTTGATCAGATAAGAGGTTCAAGCAGACACATTCTTTTGCACAGTAGGCCTATAACTGAAGCTACATTTTGAATGATGGATTGTTCAGAGGAGGTTCAGTCTGTGTCTGAGGAGCCCACAGCTCAAATGGAACTAAAAAGGGGAATGTCGATTTTCATAGATGTAAGTAAAACATTTTTTTAATCCTTATTTATAGTACAAAATATATTTCATCTTCACTAATCACTAGGCTAATAATGCAAAAACACTTAAGCATAATGTATGACTATTTCAAATTACCTAGGTAACAATCTAAAGCCTATAGCAGAAAAAATAAATAAAGGAAAACAAAATCATGCTTCCCAGATAAAAACATTTTTTATTGATGAAATCTAAGTTTTAATTATCTGTCGGACAGGTTTTTTTTTTTTTATCACCTACTTTATTATGGATCCCCCTAATGCATGCAGGGTACAGAGGGGTTTAATGTTTTATAGAATGTATTCATTTGACAAGCCTGACCTTTAATTTAGATTCATTGTGTCAGGATTTCAAAGGCTGGCCATCCATTTTTATGTCAGTGTTCAAAACCAAATACCAAGTAAATGAATTGTTAAAAGTCTATTTGGTTGAATAAAAATATCATTCTAAAAAGTCGCATTATTACATTGTCGAAATACACTATAAGTATTCTCAACACTTGCTGATGATGATTTAAATATCAAATCACATCTTATATGCATATCAGTACAGCTAATGATCTTCCTCAATTGCTTCAATCTCAAGAGCTTTCCCTCCCCAGATTCACGGCACTGCATTCTGCCTTGGTACCGACCACCTAATTCCTCCTCATTCCTCCACTCTTTCATTCATTTGTGATGTTTTAATTACAAACCTGGCTGTCTTCAGTGTTTATGAGAAACAGAGAAGGATGCACACATGGGAACCAATAGTTACTAAAGGTGGAAAGCAGTATAAGGTCCAATGTCTGACTGATGTTGAACAGGTGCTCTATCTTCTGGCAAGGAATCAAACCACTGCTTGTCTTCAGAGGCGGGTTGGTCATCAGAGTGCTGCTTCTATTGTTTCTATAGCTTTCGCCTCAGTTGGCTGTGTATCATTAAAACACAAAAGCTGCCTAACAGTTGTTTCATCCTGGAACAGGTTAGATGTGCTGTGTCTCCATGTGTTTTTGATGCTGCTGTGGTGCCAGATTTCCACTTTATTACCAGAGAATAGAGAGGAAAAAAATCAGTCAGACTTCTATTCTTGGTTAAATGAATTAGTTTTACTCATTAGATGTAAAAGATTAATTACGATGAGATGAGAAGAGTAATCAGCCTGAGTTACTGTAAGCTGACCAAATCTAATCAGCTTACATTTCTAAATGATTTTCAATATGCATGAATGTCATACACATGAGTCAATAAGAACAGAAAGAGCAGCTGTCCGGTCGAAGAGTTGGGGATCAGATAAAAGTAGGGCTGCGACTAATTCCATTGTTGATTATGCAGATTCATTGTTTGGTCTATAAAACATCAGAAATCATGAAACATTCCTATTAGGCCTACGTTATCTTGAAGCCAAGTTGATGTCAAATTGCCTTGTTTTGTCAGACCAGCAGCCCAAAAGCCCGAAATATTAAATTTACTATAATTTGAGACAAACTAAGCAAATTTCCCATTTGAGAAGCAGAAACTATCAAATGTCTGGCATTTTTGCCTGAAAACTGTCTTTATTGATAGATTATCAATATGGAATGAGGGCATGAAAAAGCGATGATTGATTGTCTTGTACTTTGTGCATTTTTCCCCCCTTATTTATTTGTGCATGTATTTGTTGACCTGAATGGCAAGGATGCTGCTGCTGCATACAATTGCCCATAAAGTTGTATTTTATTTAATTGATTGATTTAGAAATTTGATATGGACAAGAGATGAGTAAAAGGTAGAACTGAGACTGATTTTAAAATGTATATCTTGCACATTCATTGGTATGCTGTCAGATGTAGCCTATAGTGATAATGTCTAAATAGACTTAAAGCACAAACTCAACAAGAAGAGAAAGTGGGCAGTGCTATTTCTAGGTGGTTTGAGCCTTTACAAGCTGGTGTGGACATTGCCACTCTGCCTTTCATCTCCTCTGGACTCTGGGACAGCACTATCAATAATTTAATGACGCACTGCTTTTAAGAGTGTGATCGATGATACACACACACACACACACACACACACACACAAAGTTATTTTAACTTAGATGATGTTAAACCTTTTTGACATCCCTCTTTTTTCTTTTTCTTGTTACAGATTTTACGGAGAGCTGATAAAAACGGTAAATATTGCACCAAAAGCTCTTTCCAGACTCACACACACACACACACACACACACACACACACACACACACACACACACACACACACACACACACACACACACACACACACACACTTTGGCATTGCCTCAGCATTGTGCGAAAACCTACTTTTTCAATGAAATTCTGATCATGCTCTCTGCTGATACTCTTTCAGTTTCCATGGAAACAGGAAAATGACCATGCCCACTGAGGTTCAGTGCAAGAAAAATGTCAAAACTTTATTAGATATTTTTATAACAGTAAGCAGTCCACTCTTTAGGGGTGTATAGTAGGAGGTTCATCGCAAATGTTGCTATTGTTTCACCTCCACTATCTTGTGAAGCATTATCATAACATGCAGTATGAACATACACACATACAGTACATTGTTTATGGTGCTGTTTACCATGGACAGCAGGAGTCTGAATCTAGGAAATCTTTCATGGTACACAGCTTTTTGATTTACTGAGTCTGATTTATTCAGTCAAGTCAGTCTGATAGACGGTTCTGCATTTGTGTGTAGTCAGAAAATAAAATGAAACTTCTTTGAATTACAGTAGCCTTTTTAAATATACTTGCAATAAATCTTGCAAGATCACTCACATACGTTTCTGTTCTAAAAGCATTTTACTTCATATAGTAGGCCTATATATATATATATATACATTAATTAAATAAATAATAAAAAATGTAATCCTGAATTACAAATTAAAGTGTAGATACATTTTATTTTTCTTTGCTAAATGGAGGACACAAGATGCCTTTATTCAATTTAATTTTCAATTCAATTCAGTTTTATTTATAGTATCAAATCATAACAAGAGTTATCTCGAGACACTTTACAGACAGAGTAAGACAAAGCCCCAACAATTACAATAATTCCCTCAAGAGCAAGCATTAGTGGTAGCTATTGCGACAGTGGCGAGGAAAAACTCCCTTTCGGGAAGAAACCTCGGACAGACCCAGACTCTTAGTAGGCGGTGTCTGACGACACTGAATCACTTAAAGGAATAGTTTGACATTTTGGGAAATATGCTTAGTCACTTTGTTGCATGGATGAGGAGATCGATACAACTTTTATGTGTGTACAGTAGCTTTCGCCAGCAGCTGGTTAGCTTAGCTTAGCATAAAGACCGTAAACAGTGACAAAATCAACCTACCAGCATTTCTAAAGCTGACTGATTGCCACTTTAAATGTCACGTTAGTGAAAAAGTAAATTTGCTGTTTCATGAGAGGTTAGGTGCTGGATTACAGTATTTCTTGTTTTTCTTAAGTTTTTATTACCTAATGCATTTTATTCCATTTTTTGGGAGGGATATTGAGTATATACTTTATTTAAATTATTAATTTAATTCATTATTTAAATATGTTTTTGTTTTTTTCATTAATGGTCCTGAAATGCAAATAAAAGCATAGACCACAGTAAGAAATGTTATCCAAGACAAGATGCCCCTATGGGTCACTTCATTTCGACCAATGACTGTTGAGTGTTTTTAGTTAAAGAACTAATTGAAATCAGGTTTCATCTGACAATTTGACAGATACCCTGACATCAAAAAAGATTTTCATCACAACTCTTATTCACATGACTTGCTTCGTTAGTCATTAAATGTCTGTTCCTCGCTGTGAGTGACTTGAGGTCTTGTCATGCAGCAAGATAAGAAGTCATCCCACGTTTGTTTTCAGAGTTGTGCAAACAGCAGCACTTATATGTCAGGTCTGTTCCAAGATTATTTCCGAGCTCAATGAGTGAGTCACTGTGCGCTTGATTTATGTGCATCTCTCTTGCTCACATAGTGACATTTCAGACATACTGAACATTACCTCCAGAGCAGCAGCTCAGCAGTGAACATAAAGATCAGCCACCTCATGTCACACAAACTGACAGAAACTACTGCAGCCAGAACTGTGTGGAAAAAATATGTCGTCTGTGGATGATTATCTTCATTTTGCTGCAGGATATTCAGTTTTAGGGCTCCTCATTTTGAAATTCTGTTTATTATTTACCACATGAATATTTCACACAGCTTGGGCCTTTTTATTCTAAGCATAATTGCAGAGCCTCAATTACTGTTTGAGATTACCATCAAGTTGACCTAATGGAACAAAAGGTGATTACCTTTTACAGTGGTGTTTATTATAGTAATACAAACAAGGAAAAATGTTTCACTTTGAAGTTATTTTGTTAAGTTTAATCACTGATTTTTCCACTGTGAAGGCAATATGATCTATACAGTTGATGCCATCTTTTGCTGCTTCAGCCACCTGCAGTATCTAGCATGCTGCATCTTATCTGAGTTAGCTTAAGTCACCTTCATGTTCATCAGCTCAAGAGTTAACTTAACAACTTAAATTCTTAATTAAATTAAGTCTTTGATTTATTTAAGGAATCTTTTAGAAAATGGCCACCTTATCTCACAGGGTGCTGCAGTCCTGACTGAGCTGTCTTGTCCCTGTTCTGACAAGTTACATGTGTGCTCTGTCCCCAGATGATGGAAAGCTGTCCTTTGATGAATTCAAAGCCTATTTCTCTGATGGAGTCTTGACAGCTGACGAGTTAAAGGAGCTCTTCCACACAATTGACACTCATAACACAGAGTAAGTCAATGCATTGCTTTATCTTTTTCATATCATTCCATGGAGGACAGAATTGAGATGTGGATGATGGAGGAAAGGTAGATGACAATGTTGTGATTTAGGGTGTTCAGTGTGATGACATTTGTAGTCTCAGTTAGCCACCTGTTAGCAACTGCCTTTTTTAAGACACATACTTAAGCTTCAAAATGCATGAGTGGGATACTGACTGATGTATTTTATTTCATAGAACAAAACGTTAAAATATCTTACGCTTGTGTTAACCATAGACCTTATTTCATGCATCTCACCAAAAACCCATTCAAAAAACCCATTGACTTCGAGACAAGGGAACCGAAAGTTCAAAAATCCTAACTCATTTCCGGGTTTTAGGATCCTCAAAGGACCTTTCTGTTTTAAGGAGAATCTATCCAATAGTTGGTGAAATATTTTACTCTGGATTAATACCTTGCACATGCACATTGACTGATCAATGCAAAGAATAGCCTTATTTGTACATTAATATTTTACATAGCCATATATAGAAATCATCCGATGGGTCAGTTTCACTTCTGTCCTGTATGAAGCAATGACAGTGATTTTAATTTTATATAGCCATTCAGGCAATGAACTTTGTTATTGCTGCAATAAAGTGAAGTTAAAATGGCTAAATATGACTGTTCAGCACTAAGGCCGTTTCCCACGTCAAGAAAAGTGTGAAAGGAGCCAAGATCACTCCACCTTTAACAATGTAATAGTTTGCATGGGTCCCTTGAACAAACCCCTCTGGGTGCTCAGGTATGATAATGCTGTTGGTTGAGCTTAAACCCCTCATGTAAATCTTGTGTAAAATCCGTTGATGTGCAGCATTACACAGGGTGACATTTGAGGTAAACTAAAGTTGGGTAAGCACGGGCTGTGATGAAGGCCAGAGATAGACTTTTTTTCAAGATATGTATTTGAAAGTAACATAATAATGTGCTGCTTCCTTCTGGAAGCAGTACAATCTTGTATCTGTAGTAAAATTAAAAATAATAAATTCTAAATAAAAAGGATTAAAAAACAAAAATGACAGATTTTCAAGTCAGGCAAGACAACAAATTAAACAAACAATCAAAACAGCTTGCATTTATTCAACAATGATTATTTGACAAAAATTATTATAATATATCATATACCAAAAAGAACTGCTTCCAAAGAATTGCTGTAGTACATGTATTTTTGCCCCTGGTATTTCTAAAAGTTAGTACACTTAAGTAGATACAGGATAAAGTAACTAAGATTTACATTTAATTTATAGTTTGGCGTTGACGTAAGTCATCAACCTTACATTGCATAAATGTAGCAAGTCTTCTGTCCTGTGATAGAAACAGATGAAAGTTGTCTTGTTCTGGTGGATTTTGCTGTAAGAGATGCTATTAAGGTACTGTTAAAGCCTGAAGCTGTTTACTGTTTCTCTGATGGTTTCGAAAGCCTCTTTAAACAACCCATAGTGCATTACATCTTGAAAAACCATGATATTCAGTGTCTAACAATTTTGATTTAGGGCTTGAATCAGTTTATATATAATATTAATTTATAATATATATAATAATATATAATAACTAGCGCTGTCAGCATTAACGCGTTAATCGATGCGATTAAGGGCCGAGCATAACGCGTTAATTTTTTTTAATCGCATGCCGGCATTTATTAATTTATACTGCCTCTTTCTCTGTGACTTTAAGGGAAACTCAACATTAAACAAATATCACAGGTGTGTTTCACACACTTAGACTACCAGCTTGCAAAAATAAATAAATATGGAAGTTAAATACTCCACCCTTAAAGATCCCCAACAATAATGTGTATCTGACATGTTTTTCCCCCGCAAAAAAAAAGTATAATCCCACATTAAAATCCTTAAAAATGCATCTACTCCCTCTTTCCACTTTTAGCAGATGAATGTGAAAACAGCCTTCTGGTGTCATAGTCTGCACAAACATCATTCTGCACTATGAAACTCAAACATCCAGCGTTGGAACAACAAAACACTTATTTTTGAGTGGAGGGTGACTTTAAGGCTGCTCAAAGCCTGAGTAAGGATTGAATTACCTTCATTGGAATAATTAAACAGTGTTTTGCAGCCAGAGAATGAAACGCTTCGAGCCACCGCAGCTGAAGGTATATAAAGAGTGCATTTCCTCTCCCTCAATAACAGCTACCTGTTGCTGCAACGTTATCAGATCATCACGACAAAGGTAAGACTGCAGGATTCACTCTTTGATGTCAGCATCAAATAATGATTATTGCTTATAGATGCCATCTGTGTAAAAATAAAATAGTAAATACAACACACTGCACGGATATACCCAGAACGAAAAAAAACGCACTTAACTCACTGTGAGTATGAGTGGGTTTGAGCTTCCTGACTGCCTGGGAAATTAAGCTGTTTGCCAGTCAGGTGGAACAGGCTTGGATGCTCCGGTACTGTCTCCCACATGGCACGAGGCTGAAGACGCTGTGTGAGGGGTGGCTGAGGTCACCCACAATGCTGGTTGCTTTGCGGGTGAGGTTTTACATTTTTTTCAAAACATGCCATTTTCATCGTGTAGCTCGAAGTTTGTTGTTGTTTCCCATAGCAAAGGGATTTTGAGAACGGCACAGGAAACTTAATTATATATGTGCACATTTGTATTTTTGAAATCAAAGAAACAAATGCTCACAAATAAACTTCCCCTGCTAACAAAAATATCCATATATTTTTAGTGGAACCTACCATTTTTACAGTAATATTGCTTCCAGCTGGGCAGCCTGTTCATACTCTATGTTGATTCATCCATAAGCAGGAATGACTTGAAGGATATTTTACATAGATTAGCATTGATGGAACACAGAGAGCCCCCCACCACCAACAGCTGTACACTGGTTACATAGAGACACTACAGGTAAATAGGGTACCATTTTTTGTGCATCTCTTTTTATCACTCCATAAATCAGAAAATACTGCCAACAGCCATAAAAATCCATTTCATGCTTTTAGGAATAAAATGTTGTATACAACAGGCTATGAATAATACATGAACCAACTGTTCTGTAAAAAAATAATAAGTAATGCAAACTTTTGGTGAATGTAGGAGAAATCTACAGACACAAATATACAAAGTGTAGTATAATGAACACCTAAATGTATTTTGGATATTTTCTTTCCACTAGTCTGAAAGAAGACCCAAAATCTTCAAATTGACCATTGCATGAAGAAACAATGTTTTTGCCTGTGGTGTCTTGCCTTTAGTCAGTTATGTTTAGGTGTAGCATGTTAAGTATTTTTTTAACCCAAGACTGAATATTTTTTACACTGTCTTCTGTGTTATAGGTGACCCCTGTGCATCTAAGAGATGGCCCTCTGGTTGGACTCAATTTGGCACTCGCTGTTACAGGTTCTGGCAAAATCCACAGACTTGGACCTATGCAGAGGTAACAACAACATTTTCTGGCAATGCACTAAAGCAATTTGTTGTTAATGTCATGATTCATACCAAGCAACAGGTCATCCTCCCTACCTCCCTCAATCTTTTTGATCTCCTTCAATAGCACGTCTGCCATCTATACCAGGCAAATCTGGTCTCTATCAAAAGTGAAGAAGAGAAAAACTTCTTGAGAGCTTTGGTTGGAAGACTGAATAAAAACATCCAGACTATCTGGACTGGGGGCACTGATGCTGTTGAGGTGAGTGATTTTACAGAGAAACAGATAGATGCTGTTGCTGTATAGATCCTCCGAGTATGAAAAATGAAGAGTTGCAGGATTCAAAGTCAGAGCTGACCTTTGTCCCCATTACCAGAAAGGGTTTTTTATTATTTGAGGTTTTATTCAAGTACCTTCATCCCAAGTTTTTTTTTTTACTTGTTTTAAACACACTTTCACAATCTTAAAGGATTAGTTTGACATTTGTGGAAATACGCTTATTCATTTTCATGCTGAGAGTTAGATGACAAGATACGTATCTGTGAAGTGGGAGGTGATTTGCTTAGCTTAGCATAAAGACTATAAACACAGGGAAACTGCTAGCCTGGCTCTCTCAAAAGTAAAATGTGCCGACAAAAATGGTGACCTTTGTCCACAGTGGCTAATGCCTTTCACTGTTCTGTATTTTGAATTGGCTGCAGCAGGTTGCAATGCCGCCACCACGGCTCAGTCTTTAAAGCAAGCCAGCCCTAGTAACAATCAAACGTTGTTACTGTGCTTTCACATGTTAAAGGGTAAATGTTCTGAAATGAAGCTTCATCTTTCAGGATCATAAATGGCAGTGGACTGACGGCACCATGTTCAACAGCATCATCTAGAAATCAGGAAAGCCAACCAAACTCGCTGGAGAAAATTGTATGGAGATGAACATCAAGGGTACAAAATGGTTATTTGTTGACATATTGATTGTCTGTAATGGTGGATGAGGCAACAGGGATAGGACCCAACAAAGTAGGTAGACTGGTAAAGTATTTATTAACCAGATTACAGAAACATATAGTCAACACAATAGTCCACGCAAGTTTGCCAACGCAAATGTCAATGGCCCAAGTGAACATAGCAAACGTGCGCTCTTAAGCACCGGCGGCAGTAAGTCAGTCCTCAAGAGGGAAATATAAAGCTAATCAGATCGTTTCCATGACCACAGTAGTAAACAAACTTGGCATCTGTGGAGGAACGTGTACTAGGACGAAAAAAGAAAAACAGATGACTTTTACTTTTAAAATTGTATTAATAAAATAAAAAGAATTCTTTGTCAAGATAAACTGCCTTTTTATCTTGTTGTTTTGTCTAATCTTTAACCTGTTCCCACAGATATATATTTCGGTGACCTTGACTGTAAGGCAAAAAGATCTTACTTCTGCGTCAAGTACCTGTAATGGCCGCCATATCATATCCTTCATGATGATGACTTCACATCCACATCCGATAACATCAACGCTGGAGAGTTTGTTGCTAATATTGATCCACTTCCAATTAACTCAGTAAACACAGCATTTATTCTCAATGTAAAGAAGCCAATATTTCAGTGTGCAAATTGTGATTTCATTTAATAAACTGGTGGAATTGAAAGTGAACAAAGACAATAAATGTTCTGTTTTACTGTCATTTTTCCTACATATTCATATAATAGTGTGCAAAAGCCAAATTTTTTTTATATAAATAAAATACTAATACTAATCTACTCAAGGTATATTACCGTCGGTGAACAAGTAGAAACATTAACACAATAAATGCCTGCAATAATCAATTACATAAAAAATATAATCTTTTGAAACTGTTAGCTTCCTGAATATCTGCACAAATACAGACTGAACTCAGACAAAGGGTTTCTACAAATGTATTTTTAACTGGTCAGCAGTTATAGGCTACTAAATGTTCAACCCAAATGTTAAAGTGGCCATATTATGCTCATTTTCAGGTTCATAATTGTATTTTGAGGTTGTACCAGAATAGGTTTACATGGTTTAATTTTCAAAAAGCACCATATTTTTGTTGTACTGCACATTGCTACAGCTCCTCTTTTCACCCTGTGTTGAGGTCTCTGTTTTAGCTACAGAGTGAGACCTCTCACTGCTGTAACATCTTTGTTGGCAGTCACACATGCGCAGTAGCTAGGTAAGGATCACATCATCTAGCTAGCTGTTTGTTTCTACAACTTCAGTAGTACAAGGCAGGATTAGCCGGGAGACTTCTTCTAAACGAGGGCACACTTCCAACTTTGCGTAGAATACCTGCAGAATAGGGACATGTAAGTAGTTCTTTTGTAGATTATGGTGAACTAGTGTGTGTTGTAGCAGTGTTTTGCCATTCAGAACGAGCTAGCATGCTAGCGCTAGCATGCTACGGTTAGCCACCTCGTTTCGGCTAGTGACGTAAAAAGCCCTGCCAATTTTGAACAGCTCACCCGAAGACTGAAGGCAGGACACATTCAGAAACCCGTATCTCACTATAAACAGCATGGATGTTTTTTTTTTTTCAAGTTTGTATGTGTGTGGAAGCACCAGAGACACAAAATAACACCCCAAATCCCAGAAAAAGTGATTTCTTTCATAATATGGGCACTTTAAATATTTGATGTTAATTTTACCTTCAGATTTTCACCTAACTTTAAGGTTAAGAAATGACAGTATCTGTATATGTGATAATGAATGAAATATGCAAATAGACATCCTACCTACACCCGTAAGTGATGTTGCATCATATCAAATTTTTATTTTTGTTACTGTAGTGAATGAGTGAATTTGATTTTAGTCACAGCCTCTATGTGCTGAGCTGCATCCACATGCATACACATTTCTATCCCATTTGGGGAAACTTAGGAAATCACGGGATCTTGACAAAGTTATTATTATATGTGCATTTATATGGTGTACAACTAAAGTTTGTAATGATGGAGACAGGCGTGTTCATCAGGGTTGAAGAATTAAACTGAATGCAAACTAGAAGTAAACATTTCTGGCCCTACACCTAAACTTAATTCATCTGTAACATATTTCATACACAAACCCATAATTTCTTAATGAAAAGGCCTGTGTTCCTTTAGCTTTTTTCTACAATGTGTTTTTCCACAGAGATGTTTTGAAATCAAAATATTATCTATTGTAGATAAGACTACATAGATACTCTGGCTCCTTCTGTCAGTGTCTTCAAATGGCTCTACTCCTGCCTTAGAGCTCTTCCTGGTGTCCAAAATACACTTTGGTGTACCAAAGATCTTTTATGTTTTAATCTTAACATGTTTCTCATTGCTAATGTGATCAGGCGTCATGGTATTTAAATCCACAGTTTAGTATTTCCGCTGATGGAATGCCTCTGCAGTCAAAGAGAGAAAGGCGAGACATAACAACACAATGATTTGTTATCCATGATATCATTTGTTAACCTCATTATGAGAGTATCATAAGATGTGTAATTTACCTGTTAGCCACGATCACTCACACAGAACTTTAATGGACTCCGTGTTCAATCGAAAACAAACATGTTCCTCCCTGTTTGTTGATTTTACAGATGGCAAAGTTGTTATTGGAAGTAATTTGAAGTCTCAATTTGAATCCTGTATTGATTAAAGAATGACTCACTAAGCCGTAAGGTCTGCATCACAGGCTCCCTAGCCTGCTCAGGTTGATGTTGAACACTGAAAGATTATTCAATATATATATATATATATATATATATATATATATATATATATATATATATATATATATATAGAGTAGATATATATATGTATATATATATGATATATATATATATATATATAGATATATATATAGATATATATAGATAGTATATATATATATATATATATGTATATAGATATGTATATATATATATATATATATAGCACAGATATTGCATGTAGTCTGTACAAGATTTGTGCATAAATAATTTGTAGTTGAAGTTACACAGGGGGACTAACGTGCAAAACTGTGCTATAATTCATCATGTTTTTCATTATCTTTACAATACAGTTGTATTCATTGCTTCACTTGTACATGGTCCTTTCATAGATAATGTACCTTAAAATGTCAAAACAGCCAAGTTTCAAGCCACCCAAGTAAGAGCCTTTTAGTGAGTTACGTAGTTTAGTGTCTAACCTCTGGTTTACCTCCTCTGTGCCTCTAAGTGTTTTCTCCTGTTTGGACTGATTGATTGCTTCAGCACTTTCTCTCTTGTGAACGACAGCTATACAGCTTGTGTGGAATCGAGTTAAAACTGGCATAATTCTCCAGGGTCCGTCATTGTTACAAGGAAAAAATGTCTCCCGTGCAAGCCGTACAGAGATAAAATGAATAATCTTCCACTTCACACTCAGACATCCCTAAAACACACTCATGCATTGACATTTATCACAAAATACCTGAAGGGTTTCCTGTGAGGGATTCACTGTCTGGACCATCTGGGGGGAAAAACAACTAAATTATTCAATTATTCATGACATATTTTACTTGCTACCATTTGTCATCATACACTGATTCACCAACTGTCTGGAAATGTTTTTGCAGAGATGAAGGATTAATCTGTCACCTCCTTTAACCTTGAAAACCTTTGTTTTTGAGGAATTATTTTTATTTAAATTTCTCTCTCACTTTTTGTTTTGCAGCAATGTGGACACTGATGAACTCTGTGGTAAGTTAATTATTCACCCAAATAACAATAACTTTTAATAACTGTAATAAGCTGTACTGTTCTGGCTTTATCTTGCTTTACCTCGCAGTCACGCTATCGACCTAAATGCTATTTGACAATTTTCCCAGCATAAGGAAAGAACCATGTAAGATATGGTCACATGCTCCATGACCAAACCCCTGCAGGCTGACTGAGGCGTCACAGAGTGCAGCTTTAACAAAACACCTACAGCCCTGTCCTAGTTGCTTAACTCATAAAATGTTTTTTTCTTTTTTTCTTGTCTTTCTGCTGTGAAGAGTATTTCTCCCAGCACCTCGGTGAATATGAGAATGTTCTCGCTGCCTTAGAAGACCTGAATAAGTCCATACTGAAGGCGATGGACAAAACAAAGAAGGTGAGATGGTAGAAATGAAACCATCACTGAAAGACAAACATACTTTCTCAACATAACTCGGGGTGTATCGCAAAGCTACTATCTGTATCTGTAATACATTTAATATCTGTATTCATATCTGTATTCGGGTATCTTCCAGGCATACACTGGAGGATGTTTTAAAATGTTCTATTTCCATTTATACTCCCATATATATATATATATATATATATATATATATATATATATATATATATATATATATATATATATATATATATATACACATACATACAGTTTACAGTAGCTGCTCACAAGACATTTTAACCCAATTGAATCACATAATAAAGCATGATTTGTAATTGACTTCTAGCTTTAAAAAATAAAAGCTGTGTAACTGTGTTAATGGTCCAGTTGGAAATCTATATAAAAATAGAAAAGGAGGTTTTACCTTTGAGAAAATACAAGTCAGAATTGCACTGGGCCATACTGTACAATTTTTGGTTGTGTCCTATATAATGGGAGGAGGTCCTGATGAAAATAAAGTTGGTTGGAAGTTTGATAAGTGAAAAGAAGAGTTCACCCTCTTGGCACCATCGATATCTGCATGAAATGTCATGGCAATCTATCCAATAGTTAGTCAACATATTTCCCTAAAGGCCAAAAATGTTAACCTTCTGACGGCTCTAAAAGAAACATCAGGGATCAAAATCATTACAAATCGGGAGACGATTAATTTCTGTATAAAATGTCCTTGCAAATCATCAAATAGTTGTTGAGAATTTTTTTAAGTCTGGACCGACCAATCTACATTGTCATCTCCAGCACAAAATAATAAAAATAACACCTGTGTACCATCAGCACTGCACAACACATCTGTTGAAAACTGATGAAAAGTTATTCTATCGCTGAATGTCTAAATATCTAACTTAAAACTATGCACCTCCATATTTGTCGACATTTTGTTACTTTGGCTACTAGCTGTTTCCATTCACACCTACAGACAACAACCACCTTGATTACTTATAAATACAATACAAGAATGAGATTATATCATCCACAATCAATATTATAAATTAATTTATGGACATTTGTCCTTGGTGTAGACGATCCTCCACTGTAAAGAGTGAATAAGCAGTGTGTATGATGTGTTTGTATTTAGATTTGATATGACCCTTATAGGAAAGGTGTGACATTTGTGGTTGTGTAAACCTGGTCACTGAAAGAAAATTGCTAAAAATAAATCTGTTATAATTTGGATGCTATTTGCATCTATTTAGAGCAAAGTCTGTATAATCATATTAATTAAAATCCTTGTGACACACTCATACACACGTCAACACCGCCACACAGTGAACATCACACTGGCATCCCATGCAGCGCACATAATAATAGTAAGAGATGTTTGATTTACTCACAGCGTAGCCTAAACTGAACTCTCCCAGCATGCGCCTCTGCTGCCCAACTGGCTTCCTCAGATCTCCCATTAGTCAGATTTCCATTACAGAGCTAAAAAGGATGAACCAGGGCACATTCATGCTACTAATTAACCCCCAGAACAAAACATGTTATGATTCTTTCTGTACTTGCGGCCAACATAGACAAGGAATTAAATGTATTTTGGCTGCATTATCAAATAAATACTGCTTTTGATCATGCTTTGGAAAAAAAAAAAAAAACTATCTTGATCGTACTGTAGAGCTGATGCCTTTTAAATTATCAGAGAGAAGAAGAGGGTTGACGAGGGAGAGAAAGGCAAATAGACAGATGAAGGTAAATGATCAGAGATGAAAAAAAGGAGAAATGGGAAAATTATGTTATATGAAGAGAGGTGGCTTTTTAGATCTTTCAACCCCCCTCTCTTTCTCTGCACTCATCTCATCTGGCACATATGACACACGCTGCGAAGCTTAAATCAGTCCTCAGATCTGCACTGAAGCAGACATGTCTCAGTGTGGCTGCTTTAGAAACAGAGTGGGAGTCAAACCGTTAATTTGTTGGTAGTTCTCTATTAGCACAGAGAGAGTAACACATGATGACATCCAACTTCAACACCTAAAAACTGTGGTGACACAGATGAAGACTAAAAAGATGGCAGTGATGGGAGAGTTTAAGGGTAGTGGTATGAAATAATACATGATTTCAACAAACATAAGTGAACATTACTACTACTAGAAAACCAATTTATATCCTTGAAATATTTAAAGAGAATGTATTTTTTTTCTTGAAATATGTTTCAAAAAGGTTGGACCTACAGGAGGACAGAGATGAATTGCATGTGCCTTCATTTCTGCAAAGCAAATGAAACATACAGATACTTTTGCAATCCCTTTGCAATCTTTCTTAGGCCTTGACTTGCGCCGAGCTGTGACAAGGTGCGAAAATCAAATTACACCTCAAATCATTTTCTGTTCTCCAAGAGAATAGTTGAGAGAGGCAAGTGAGACAACAGAAGAGAAAGAGAAAAAACAGCAGAGGCAGCATGGGTGTGTATTTTAAGGTTCTGTCATTCAAAAGTGATCATTCACCTTGCTGTGGACTTTTTAAAGCCTTAAGATAGCTCTCAAGAAGTACACAGCAAAAAGTCAGTCTCACAAATTTTCCATCAACACACTATTGTATACACTATTGTTCCCTCACAGCTAAACAGTATAAAATAGATATTTGAGCTTGAATAAAAACAAATTACTCTTTGCAAATTGGACAGAATTGATGAGTTATTGATCAAGGCAATAACTTTGAAATCAAATTACAACACTAGAGTGTGAACACACTGCTGATGTCTCCCCAGTGTTTACTCCCTGACACCTAATTCATCCAGTTTCCCCCTCTACAAAGCGTGTGTGCAACATTATTTTTTTCTGTGACACTAAAATGTGTTATAGAACTATATAGGAGAGAAAATAAATGTATGATGTGCTGCATTTCTCTGTTAGCAAATATTGGCTGAGCGAGGAGGAGAACAGATGCTGCATCAGTCACAGACTAAAGCTCAGCTGTCTCAGTTGAACTGTATATGTATTGTGGGCGGTCTCTGGCTGTGAATGTGTGTGTATTTGTGATGTGTTCCTCTTTTTTTACATTAGAAGATTGTTAGTGTGTATTTGTGTGAGCTTACGTGTGCTCAAGCTAATGTGCTTGATTGTGTGTGTGCTTTTGTATCATCAAACATCCATGAACATGTGCGGGGGAGCTGGAACAAGATTGTGTATCTAAATCAAAGCCATGGCACAAACTGTATAGGTATCTGTGCTGAGACACTCTGGGTTTTATTTTGCACACATATTCCTGCCAAAGCTATTTACAGGCTTCCCATACACATTAGCAAACCTGTCCTAGCAGATCTCAGGTGGTACTCACCTGCAGCAACAGGAAGTTGCTGTGTTCTTACTTTTCACAGTGCATCGTAGTATTAGGTGCAATATTTTTTCATAATGCAAAAGGTTTTTAAATTATGAAATTAAAGAAAATAATAGCAAGCACTGTGGGTGGATGGAAACATTTACAGTACATACAGTATGCAATGTGCACCAAGTGTTATATGAAATCATAGTCAATCTGGCAAGTTTTAATTTAGGTAGTAATAATGTACGGCAAGTGTTTACTAATCACTACATTAACAGGTTGCACCACACAAACTAGTGCTTATGTAGAGATTAGCTACACTGTTACCCCAAAATTAGTTGACTTTACTAGAAATCTGCGTGGAAACCAGTTGCCTTAAACCGTTTAAGTTTTACACAAGGGGAAGCTGTTGTATTAACACAGAGCGGTATGTTGACGCTGTAGACAAATCAAGTTTACATTAGTAGTCATTACTAAAAATTATTAGTAAACATACTTTTTTTTCTGGAGTCATGTCTAAAAAAAGCATGTTAAGTTAAACATGCAACGAAACATTACAAATATAAAACATTAGGCTACTTACAACCACTAAAGTTTTTTTCTTCTTCATATACATTATTTTATTTTCCTTTATGTTAGTATGATTTTATGAACAATGTATTCAATACATTTGTTCCAAGAAACAGAAACAATGAAGGAAATATAAAACAGTGAAAATTTCCAGTGTACTGTACAACATGATAAATTGCACCCAGGAGACAGAAATACTGGATTCTGATCAAGTTTTAACTCTTTCTCACTGCCCAGAGCCCATCAGTCCCCACCCGGGTCTCGGTCATGGTGCAACAATAAATGTAGATAAACATGAACACTAAATAAACCATACACAACTAAAACCCAGATAACATAAGTGCACACCCAACATTAACAGAACATTATTAAACACACTATAACTAGGACAGAAACCGTTTTTTCCCATGAGCCTTTGCATCACTTCTGAACACATCTGACCTGACACTCAAAATGCTGTTTAATGATGATAAAAAGTGGTACGTTTTTTAATTATAAAAAAACCACAATATATAATTCTAACTACAGTATGAATCATAAATATATCAATAAATATATTTTGCAGTGAAGTTGGTAAAGACCATAAACAGAGCTGAATATTGAACTTACATTCATCAAGTGGTTAAAAACATGACTCCAAATATATAATAATGTTGCTCTGTATCTGCTGGATGCGTAAATTAGCAACTGTTTGCTAACAAGTTTGCCATATTTGTCACATGCCCACATCAACTGGGTCTTCAGAAAATGGAAATCTTCAGACAGATTTCCAATTCCCCAGACACCTTCACAGTTATTGCTTACCTGTCCAATAGACGCCTTCAGACTTTCCTTTTATTCCAGATCCTTCCACTCCCACCTGTCTTCAAATGAGCTTCCCCGTCCATCTCCCCACCTGCACCTCATTTCCTCATCAGCCCTGCAGCACATACAGCAACCCATTTCCCCAGGCAGCTGTCAGATCATTGTAGTTGCATTGTTGCAATGTTTCTTTGCTGTTGCATCATTAAATTGTTCTCATTAGCCTTGACTATCTGCATGCATTTGGGCCCTTCTTGTGCTGCCTTACACTTACCTGCCTGACAATATTAACTGAAAAGGTGATGACATGTCAGTTGCCGTGTTTCCATTAACGTGTTTGTATGCGCATTTTGAAGTATTGCATTAGAAAAGCTGTGTGAAAATGGCAAAATTCGACAAAAAAAGTTTTTATGCTGGCTTGAGGTAGTTTTTGCCTTTGTTGAAAAAGAGTTGATGCGCTAAATAGGACATGGAAATGTCTTTGCCGAATATGTTCTGGCGTATAGTGAATATTTAACTCACATGACTGATCAGCTGTTCCACTCTTCGTCTCCAGACAACGTGGTCTCATGGGAAGGCATATAAATAGCACGCCACCTTTAAGGACATAACCATTGTGAATTAAAAATGTTTTAAAACGTGGCCAATACTAGCTGAAATGAAAGAACAATTAACACTTGACTAACAATAACAATTTAACCAAATTCCTAAGACATTTTTGTCTTGTAGATGGGTTAAATGGCCATGGCGAGTTTCCGCTCCGCTACCCCACTTGAAAGCCCTGTTTTATGACCCACCCACCTCATTATGTGGCTCAGAGTGGTCTTATAAAGCAGCAGTCAATGTGGTGCGTACAGCAAAAAATATGTGGAATACATACAAATTACGTTACTTTTCGTAAAAAGACTCATGAGCACAGCCTGTTTATTTGGAGTTTTGTCTTCTACTGGGTTTACTGGTGGATTACCACCATGCGTAGCCTATTGCGCCAACTTCTGACAAAACTACGCTGTAGCCTTATTTGATTCGCTTCCAACCAATTGATGGAAACGTACCTAATTCACATTTCAAATTTTTTTAAAGTTCGCTTCCAACCAACTGATTGAAAAATACCAAATTTTAAAAAGTTTGCTTAACATTTGCTTGACAATCAAATGGAAACAGTGTTGCAGATTACTGTAAAGTTTTAATGGTGCAACCTGATATAACAAATCAGTAGTTTGAAACTATAGCCTGTAATTTCTATGAATTTTGCAAGGATTTTACATGCAAACTTAGTAATGTATCCACATGTCTACTTATGAATAGCTAGAGCAATCTATTCCTGGTTCTCTGCACTTTAAGGTGATCATTTAGGGAGCATTTCACATTTCAGTCAGTTTATTTTTGACATGATTTGATGACGATTTGCAATCAGGATTTTAACCATTTGGCAAAAGGTGAGTTCTGATTACATGACTGGTCGGGGTTTGTAATCATAGCTCTTGAAGTTTTTTTTTCGATTGCTAAACAACAGTGGTCACAACTGAAGCCACGTGCAAAACTCTAACCACAGTCTGCATTACCAACAGTCACCTCAGCTAAACAGTTCACATTACCTGCAAAACTCATTCCTAACAACACAACTCTTCACACGTCTCAAAACAGGCTCAGTGCAGCCAAACACTTTGAACAATCCTCATCGAGACAACACACACCGTCACTCAGAACACACTGAGAGTAAAAACACTAGCATCAAACACCAATAAAGATCATACAAACTTTCCATCTTTACAGTTTAAATAATCTACATGTAATAATAGGTTTAAATTGATTTTAGCACCAGTGCACCGCCTCAAACAAATAACTCATTCAATATTTTGTACAACTGAGAATAAAAACATCAAGAGAATGGCAAAAAGGAAAATATCAGACAGACCTTACGTAAGCTGTCTAAAATGACTGCATTGGTGAGGTGGGAACACAAATACACACACACAAAGGTACAGTACAGATCACAGGAGGTAATCTATGCTCATATTGTAGACAGGAGACTGACCTTTACCAGTTTTGTCGTGACTCACTAACTGTGTGCCTGGGTGTGTTTTGAATGTCAGGGGATCAAACAATACCTGACATGACCGATAGCAATGACCAATTCAGTTTTTTTTTAACACAACAGTGCAGAAACCAGGGATTCTCTGTATGTTTGTTCTTGTGAAAAACAGAATTAAGATAGTTCTCACATTTTAGGACAAACTGTTCAATCTTTGGATGTGGTGTTGGATAGGGCTGATGGGAAAAGCCCAAGTCTAATGATCTGTTTTGTATTCTGGAGAAGAGTTCAGCTCTCTCACAGGAAGACTCAATATACTGTAATTAGGGTGCGTGTGCGTGGGCGTGTGCGTGTGCGTGGGCGTGTGCGTGTGCGCGCACTTCCAGAGTCTGATAAACAAATCCAGCTTTTTAAATCAAACCATTGTCATTGTACTTTTTTGATACACACAGTAATTAGTAACAGACAAAACATTGAAATACATGTCCTGTCTCTCCTCCGCTTTCTTTTTCTGTCACACGTACACATTCCTATTCATGCATTAGTCATTCTCTAATCTAACTTGCATTAGTTGCATTGTTAGCCGAGTGTGTAAACAGTCACGGTGCTTAAAACTGTGGGAGCAGGTGTGGCGTGCAAACAGCAAACTCTGTTGTACCGAGCATCATTCACTTTCCTTCGATTCAAAACATCACTCAGCCCTCCTGCTCTGGTCCAGGCATTGTGCAAATAACGTCTCAAAATGTCATTCAGAAAGTCATTCGATTATTTTTCCATCAGCTTTCTGAGCTAACAAAACAAATTGTAAATATATCCTTGAGTTAAAAAAAGAACAAATTGAAGGTGCAAAGCACGTGTTATTTTACAAATACTGTTCATGTCGTTTACCAAAACGTATGCACATTCAGTACTTGTGCCAATCAGAAACATGATGCAATACCAAGACTCAACACAAGGTCAGTTTATTCATCGTGACTGATGATGTCATCAGGGCATGTAGGGCTCGATGGTGTTTTAAGCCCCCAACGTCTCCTTCCAGGAAGCGCTGCGACCGTTGACTTCAAGGCACCTAACCCTAACCTTAACCATAACCCTAACCATAACCATAACCATAACCCTAACCATAACCATTGCCTAATCCTAGTGCCTTCAAGGCAGCACTGCCTGGAAGGAGATGTTGGGGGCTTAAAACACTGATAAACGCATGTAGGCTTGTGCAGTAGGTGAGTTGAGGGGGGATGCCATTCCAGTTGTGAGCAAAATGACCAAAATTCATGCCCCTTGTTAATCCTTTGTCTTTGTCCCACAAGTCACGGGTGAAAGAATGAACTGTCACCCCTCTTAATAACTATTTGCAAATCTTTTTAAAGTTTTAAAGATGGGGACATTTAACAGGTAGGGAAGGTCAACTAAAGACAGCATGGAGTTCCATCATGGAAACTGGGGGACCGAGTGTTTCTGAAATACTGGGTATATCGGCCTCTGTTGCACTGATTTGGACAAATTGTTTTTTATAACATTTTGCAAGTTTCCATATTGATGAATTCTCGGTGGGCACCTGGGACAACACTGGAAATAAGTCCAGTTCTATGCTTGACAAAGCCTAATATTTGTATTGTATTAATATATTATTAGACCATTAGACTGTTGTAAACCAAACTAAAATAAAAATGCTATTTAGTGTGATTTAAATGATGAACACAAGTAGAAATTGCATCATTATTTTATCAAAGCCAAACCTTTTTGTTTGAAAATATTAACTGGGATGGCATCCATTTAAGATTGTTGAAACACAATTTAAGAGGCAGGTTTCAGCAGATAAGAGATCTAGAGTGTAAAGCCCAGATTGTTTATGTTCTTCTTCCTCATTTCTTCTCCTCTCCTGCAGCTGTCTTCTAAATAAATGATCTGTTGGCATCTTTTAATTAGCAGAGGAAGTCTGGACATTTCTTGACTGGCATGGCACCATCCTTTCTTTTCGTCATTCCTCCTACTTTAACTCCTCTGTCTCCTTTTCTTCCTCTTGATTGACAGGAATATCAGGAGTCCACCCACCTGGAGCAGTTTGTGACCCGATTCTTGCTGAAAGAAACGACCAATCAGCTTTATTCACTTCAAAGCTCTCTCGAGTGCGCCATGGAAACCACAGCCGAGCAGACTCGCAAGGAGAAGTAAGAACAAATCTTTCACACACATACAATTAGTGGAGAAATTGTATTGCACAATGGCACCTATAATAACAGTTCTTACACCCAGTGTGACAGTTGTGTCCAAATCACACACACAAATTTACATCCCATATTTTAGATTTAAAGTATGCATTCATCCAAGGTGCTGTCAAACAACACAGGTTCCTAGCCTGTATTTGTAAAGACCACCTGTTCTTCCCTGTAATCCAGCAGTTATTGATAATGATTTTTTATTTGATCACTGTGTAACCTTCCTATGGGAAATATATGCATGGAGGGGAATAAAAGGGATTGCGTAGACTTGGAGAAATAAAACATGGAGGCCAAAAAAACAACAAAATACAAGGAAAGATGTTTTAATGTTTTGTGTTCTGAAATCAAAATTACATGTATGTCAACAGATATTGGGGACAGTAGTAAATCACTGCAGTTAAAAATAGTAGCCAGACCACACCACAGAATATCAGAAGGAAAACAGATGGACCTTTTCACGTTGATTAATTCACCTCGTTCTTTAAAACTGCCCCAATAAATATATCATATTAAGAATGGATTAACTGACTTTGTATAATATGAAAGGTGACATTCATAGTTACAAACCCACCATGAATTATTACATAATAACACTCTACAGCGTTTTAGCATCTTTCAACTTTGTTTCGGTTTACTCTCACGGCTCTCATCAGTCTCATTTCCAGTCACAGCAGGCTGCTAGCACACAGACAAAGTTAGCAACTATATCTTGTAAACATAGTTTAGCATTAAGCGCCAGATATTTCCCTCAGGAGTTAACAGAGAAAAAACCAGAACTACAAGGAAAGTCAATTTAAGACTTCCTGTCGTCAGGTGGACACTAGTCTATATACTTGACGTTCCACTTCCGGGATTGCTCTGGTGCTGCAGGAAATTCCGCCGGATGCATGTATTTTCTGTTTCCTTCCGCTTTCTTTGTGTTGGAATTTTTAAATTTGAAGGATTTATGAGGACTACTGTTGACTACTCCTCAGATCTCTGCATGGTAAATTCAGACAGCTAGCTAGACTATCTGTCCAATCTGAGTTTTCTCTCGCACAACTATTTTGCCATGACGATTCTGATTGGTTTAAAGAAATGCCATCAAACCAGAGCACGTTTTCCTCCTATCCCCGAATGCTATGTGGAGTAGCCAGACCCTCCTTCAGCGCGCTTAGGAGGAGGGTCTGGCAGAGCGAGACTAAGTGACACAAACGTAACTCCAAATCAATGCTAATGTTGCTCTATGCCTGTCATATCAACTGTAATCTCAAATGTTATGTTCACAGCTTGTTGTGCTTCCCCCATGTGTCCAAAAAAATTAATTACTTAAGCAGGCTTACTGTAAGACAGGCTATGTTACCTGATGTGTTCTTAATTGAACACTGTCACCACCACAATGGGCAAAATGTGACTTTCTTTAATGCCACAAGCCATCAGCTGTTTGTGGATCAAAACACTGAAAGAAATCAGACTAAAGGCTCTGACACACCAACCCGACGGCCGACCGTCGGCAGAAAAGGCTGTCGGACTGATCATTTGGCTCCCGTCTCCCCGAAGCGGTCCAAAAAGTGCCCCAAACACACCGAAGCAACGCCAACCTGAGTGTACGTTCTGCGCATTCGCGAAACGTTATGTCTCCATGACAGCAGGCGGCGCTAATCTGTATTGTCGCCCAAAAAATGAAAACCGGAAATGACGGAACATCTCTCTAGACCTAGTAAACACAGAGCACGCTGTCATCAGTCATTGTTTTCATCAGAGAGTGTTGATAGTAGTCAAGTAGGATCGTTGTTGTCATTACTCGCTGAACAGAAGAAAATACGATGGCTAGTAATAAGAAGATACTGGCGTTGTCAGCTCCGGTTTTCTCGTGCACTGATTCGCTCGTCAAGGGCTAGCACTCTACCAATCAGATTGGTCATTGAGTCCGAGTGTGTGTGTGTGTGTGTGTGTGTGTGTGTGTGTGTGTGTGTGTGTGTGTGTGTGTGTGTGTGTGTGTGTGTTTGCGTTCCGTCACCTGTCTGTGTTAACAACCGAGCAGTGGTTGTCTCTCTCTTCTATTGCTATTTTTGTCTTCGTGGATCATCAACTAGTGAGGTTGTTGACTTTTTTTCCTGGGACATGTAGCTTTAGCTTTAAAAAGTTAGCCAAAAAATATTGTTTTTAACAAAACTCATGGAGGTAAAGATAGCTTAATTAGCAAGCTAGCTGTCCGGTCATAACATCTGCCAACAACAGACAATTTTCAGCCAACAAAATCAATGATCGCCATTTAGAAATGAGAAGCTGCTTTTTTCTGCCACTTTCTAAAATCAAGGACCCATTGGTTTGTAAAAACACAAATCAAATTATTTAAAGCATACTGACCCACTAACTAGTATATTTGTCTACATTATCTCCCCAGTTGAAAAATGATGGCAAAGTATTTCATCATTTATCAAATGCAGCTCTTTTGCAGCATTTAACCACTTTATTAGCAATAGTAGTGGTTTTGTCAACATGTTTTAGCTTGAGTTCAGTTTAAAAGGATTGTTGTATCCCTTTTCTCACCATGACCATGTTAACACTTACTTTCAGTGGCAGAAAATGATGGGCTTCCAGAATTGACATCTGAGAGTCTCTTCTTTTCTTTTCTTTCCTTTCCTCACCTACTATAAATGTTTCTTTCTCTTTTCCCCTCTCATGTCATTTCAAAGTGTAACTGTCCCTCGCTCCCAGAACAGCTTCTTCTCCTCCAGCATCTGTCTCTGAATTGCCACACTTGAATAATTCCCCTGTGCATCTGAACGCAACACTCGGTTCTTTCAAACATCTAGAGGATCTGGTTGTTTCTCTGGTGGCTTTAAATTGGTTTCTGTGGTCATTTTTTTGTGTGAACAGGGAAAAACAGGAGGTCAAATTCATGGATGCAAGGTATGACTCAGAGCTGAGCTTGAGCTTTGTATTCATAAGTCATGTGGTTCATTTCAAAAGTAATATTACTTTCCTCTTGGTAATTTGTTGTTATTTGCCCAATAGATAAGATTTTTTTCTTTAATGCATGCTTAATCTGCTGTCTTTTAAAACTAAGTCTGAGTTGGAAACAGAATAGGTGAAACATGGACAAAAAGGTCCTGGATCTTCTGGCCACAGCTCTTCAGCTGTTAACCTCCTCTCCCTCCCTTAAGCTAACATAAAGCCTGTGGTAGGAACATGCAAGGGCTGGTGATCTTTTATTGATCACAGACGGGTTTTAGCAATTAAAGCTGAGAATTCTCCCACAGTCCTCCTAACAAAAGGTGCACATTCTAAATAAACTGACAGGGATTTTAGTATTTTAGAAAACACATAGTCACAGGTCTTCATATTTAGATTATAGTTACCTCACTGTTTATGAGATGTACTGTATAGTCAAAGCCCAAATGCCAAGCACTGAATAAAGATTAGGGGATTAGGGGTATAGTTTGACATTTAGAGAGTTAGATGTGAAGATTGATGTCTGTAAGCTAAATATAAATCGACAGCTATCAGCCAATTAGTGTGGCTTAGCCCACAGCTAAATTAAAAACAAGTACAAAGGAAAAGACTATTAATGTTGTAAATATCTTGCCATGAATTGCATTTACCTGAAAGATGTAAACATGAACTATTAAACACTTTAAGGAATAAACCTGAAATTATCTATCAGTAAAAATATCAGTAGGGTGTCTGAAAAACTTCACAAAGCACCCTTTTTGCTCTTACATTTGCACAAAACTCACACACCGCGTATAAACATGTGCATTGCACATTGCCAAAGACACCCTGAGGTCTTCTCAAAATACGGGACCGAACAACTTGACAACACAAAGATATAAATCTTAGGTGATGTCACCCTGTGGCTGCATGTACCTTGTCATTAGCATTAGCATCACTGTCAAACCAACACAACATACAAATGTAACGTAAGCCCGGACAACTTCAGACTTGAGCTGAGATTGCTTCGGTCACCTGGTGCCATCTTAAATTTCATAACATTATCCCTCTTCTTTGGCCTCTTTCTTTGGCAAAATGAGTCATACAATACACTGTTCAAAATGCACTTTCTTCTCAGGTTCTATTTTGTCGTTAATGAAATTACAAAGTCACATTGTATGTAAGCCAAGAATTTTGTGTGATCCATCTGTTTATGTGGTAAGTGCAGTGAACCACAAGAACCACTGAACAACAGGTAATTTAATGTCAGTGTTACTATGTTTACATTGTAATGCAACTGCAACAATGTTAAAAGAAAACAGGCTAAAATATGTTTGATGTCTGATAATTATCTCCCTGTTTGGATTCCAGACAGGGCCCGCTGAAGCCAGAGGTTCTGTCCATCCAGTGGTCAGGTCGTCGCTCCAATCGGAGGCTTCAGAGAAACAGCAGCCTCTCTCCCAACAACCCTCTCCTCAGTCTCGTCAGTGCAGGTGGGTTCGAGTTACGTTATCTTGTAGATGCCAGAAGCAAAAATGCCGAGCACAGAAGGAATTGAGGGAGGTCATGTAGGTGTGAGAAAGAAACTGACAGAGAGAGATTGAAGTGGAGGCTTTTGTTCTCATTGTGTGCTCCCGTGTGTCGACCCAAAGCCATTGAATGCTCTGGCACTTTACTGTTGCTCACGGGAGGTATGAGTGTGGGAGATGTCAGACCTCAATCTCGAAACACCATGTGCTGTGAGTGTTCAGTTTCACTTTCATTTTAAGTAGGAGAATCATTGAACACAAACATATATGATATACATACCAGGTGCTACGGTATACAGTTAGATAATCAGCAAAGAGCTCCCTGGTTTGTGATGCATAAGTGCGCCAGCCTGCAGTGTGTTTGCTGATGCTTGTTTGGCTCGTAATGCATCGTTTGCATGCATACACTTTCTCTCGTGCTGCAAACTGCCTAAACAGTAGACATAATATTTCTCCAATATCAGGTAGTGCGAAAATCATTAAGTATGAATGAATACAGAAATGACCACAGAGTCATTTACCGCCAATGCAAACAGTAAATGTTTTAAATTTTATTCTGACGACTTTTCTAGACAGGCAGCCTATGTCTGTAATATTTGTTTAGCTGTTGTTTACAATGGTATGTGCTGTTATTAATGGGTTTTTTACTGCTGTATTTTTTGTAAAGACAAATTTGGGATTTAGGGCCATCTTAAGAAACGTGACTTCCACTATGGTGGATGTTAAAGTTGCATTGTATTATTTCCAAAGACAATTCTGCAGTGCTCGAGCGATCTTTTTGTCTTTAAGGGGGTCTCTCTATCTCATAAAAAAAAGTTGGCACACCCTGCACATAGTGCTTTGCGCAGTATATGCGCACGGTAGGCCGAGGCTATTATCTTGACACACGCACACAACAGACATGGACAGAAATGGAGTCCTTTTTAATTAATTTCATCATATTATTGATTGTAATAGTCCATATTTCATTTCAATTTCGCAATACAAAGAAATAGACTAAACGATTTAGTCTGAGTGTTATTTTCAATTTCACAATGAAATAAAACATAACTCATTTGAACCAGACCACCGTCTCAGATATCCTCAGTGTCAAACACAATAATGCATGTAGTCTTTAACTTATACACAGGGAAAATGCACTAACTGGCAGAAATGAATAAAGCCATTGCACAGCCAAACTATGTTCTAGTCTTATAATGTGCACGTAGTGATAACAACACCTGGGTGTTCAGTCATCTTGTGTGGAACTGTGGAAATAAATAGACGAACAATTTTGGAATTTGCACTGCGATGTTGTTGGGAAGCCTATTCACTGAATATTCCGCCATCAGAGATTGCATTGAATTGCTGACAAGTGTTTCAAAATATCTGGGAACTTTTCCGGAGCTCTGAATGGCAGAGGATAGCTACAGATTTATTTATTTAAGATGTATTGGTGGTATTTACCTCAAAAGCACATTAAGCTAAAAGCAAGGTGACTTCTTCGGACTTGCGAGTGCTGTCAAATCGATCGTAGCCTATGCGGTTTGCTCACATAGCCTAGTGGTGTGGTGGTGAAGTGTAGTCATGCTGCGTTCATGAGTGTAGGGTAGGCTCAGGTCTACGTCCCATAGTAGCCTATATTTTATATTTTAATTTAACGTATTTAATGGTAAGAGACCGCACAGGGATGGATAATGATGAGCGTTGTTTAAGATTAAATTACAATGCCACATATGGCAGACACCTTCAGATGTGAGAGACCCCCTCAGATTTTAGACTTTGTTTCTTTCATGGGAGCCAGTCCTCACTCTATGAGAGCTCGGCTCCCTCTGGCTCCCACATAATTCGAGCACTGCAATTCTGTAGGTATGATGTTAAATAAGTAAACTACTGTTTGCACACAGTCAGTTTACCGTTAGACCTGCATTACATTACATTACATTACATTACATGTCATTTAGCTGACGCTTTTATCCAAAGCAACTTCCAATTAAGTGTTTTCAACCCTGAAGGTGCAAACTCCAGATAACAAGTAGTAAGTGCAAGTGCATTAGCTTTAAATAAGCAAAACTACAAAGAGCCAAATGACTCAGTATCTCCAGCCATGGTTGCTGGGAGATTTGTGGCACAGCTACAGAGCTTCTATAAACTTTGATTACAGGTCTCAAAGCTTTTCTATTGATTGGCATGTCTGTTCGTTGCATTACATGAAAGGAAATCTTGAAATGCCTTCTGGGACGCCGCCATTATTTTAGAGGTATTTAGTTCAAACAATCATTGGAGAAAAAAATGGTAAAATACAGTCGATATATGCACCTTTCATCCCTTCACCTTTGTTGTTGACTCTTGCTGTCTGAAACCCATCCTGCCTGTGTCTCCAGGTGTTTATGAGGAAGACAGCCAGTGGATGATCCAGGTCAACAGACTGCAGAGGCTTATCGACCGTCTAGAAAAAAAGGTGACTTCCTTTCTCTCCGTACTCTCCTCTCCTTCTTTTTCTTTTTTGCTTCTGTTATTTTTGATCTTCGTCTGTCTCCTGTCACCATGGCGGCCATCTGGTCTTTACATCGTTTTCTCAGATTAACCACAAATGATGGCAAGTGGACTCACAACAACATCAACAAATTATCTCAACACAACAACACCCTCCCACGTGCGAACACATACACATATGTACAGTACACGGGAAATATCCGCTGCATACAAACTCTCACAGCTGCTATCTGTGTGTGTTGAACATAGCATGAAATCTGATATCTGATTTGAAGTTTGATTTTTCTTAGTTGTTTATTTTACTAGGCTACATTTTGCAAACATACATTTTAGTCCACAAGGAACTAAAATATAAATTGGAGGGGGGAGTATAAAAAAATATTTCTACTACAAAAAGACAGTAATGTTTACTTTTTTATCCTGTCTTCTAATCTTTCCTTTTTTTCTTGTAAATGACTGTCTGATTGTACATTTTTATTGTTCATATAAAACAAGCAAATAATTAACTTTTGAGTTGAACAGTGATGAATAATCAGTTGACATATGTGAACCATTGACAAGGGTCAAAGGTAGACATTGCTTTAGTTTAAATTCTCACGAGCCAAAAAAATTGGGATCCACTTTGGTAGATGAAAGTTTAAACACAATAAGTCTTTAAAGCAGCAATAATCTATGTTTTTATATTTAAATATGGCTCACATTTCTGCTGCCCCCTAGTGGCCAGTAATTACAGGTTTAAAGTGCACATATTACGAAAAAAATTGACATGTTGTGTCTCTGGTGCTTCCACACGCATACAAACTTTGAAAAAAAAACATCCATGCTGTTTTGAGTGAGATATGGGTTTCTGAATGTGTCCTGCCGTCAGTCTCCGGGTGAGCTGTTCAAAATCTGCACAGCTTTCTACGAACCTAGCTGAAACGAGGGGGTTAGGGGGCTAACCGTTAGCATGCTAGCGCTAGCATGCTAGCTCGTTCTCGATGGCAAAACACTGCTACAACACACACAAATTCACCGTAATCTATAAAATAAATTGTATAGAACTACTTACATGTCCCTGTTCTGCAGGTATTCCACGCAAAGTTGGAAGTGCGCCCTCGTTTAGAAGAAGTCTCCCGGCTAATCCTGCCTTGTACAGGCCGAAATTGGAGAAACAGCTAGCTAGCAATTGTGAGCTTACCTAGCTACTGTGCATGTGCGACTGCCAACAAAGATGTTACAGAAGTTGAGAGGCCTCACTCTGTAGCTAAACCAGAGACCTGAACACAGGGTGAAAAGAGGATCTGTAGCAATGGGCAGTACAACAAAAATATGGTGTTTTTTGAAAATGAAATCATGTAAACCCATTCTGATACAATCTCAAATTACAATTATGAACCTGAAAATGAGCATAATATGGCCACTTTAAGAAATGTGACTGAGACTGTGCAAAACAGGGTGCAAAGTTTATCACTATTGGGGCATCATATCATTGTGTGTTTTGTTCTGCAGGAGATTCGTCTGGAGCCCGTTGAAGAGGAGGTCTTGGAGAGCAAATCGGTTAGTTTTTCTGACTTTAATCTACTTTTTTACTGTTTTTGCTGCGGTGTCGTCCACTCTGTGTCACTCTGTTCTCAAGTGGTGGAGTTTTACTGCTGAGTGGTTATTATTATCATCAGTGTGGCCTCCACACTGATAATAATAACCACTCAGCGGTTGTCATAGCAACAGCAGGGCTGAAACTTGACAGAAACGTATTCCCTTCTTTCTTCCTTCTTTATCTTTAATCTCTTCGTTTAAGGCTCAATATTAGACTTGGAGGTATGTGGATGTTTGAGGAAGAGAGAGTGTATATTCGAGTGGGTATTAAAGTATATATAAATACAGTATAAACACTATAATAACAGGACATAGCCTATATTTGTTTTAGCTACCCATTGTGTGTAAACCTACTGGCTCATTAATTGTCCTCCAGGCTTGTACTCGTGTACAGTGTGGGTGTGTTTTTAACTACACAGCGTGCAGGTGTTTATGTGCATGTTATCATTCCCTGTCATATCATATCTCGGCTGAAATACTCTGTAGCTGACAACATAGCAGACCAACACCAACACTTGCAGAAGGATTTCTCATCATGAAGAGGAAGGACATTTATAGTAGAATATTTAAGATTCTTTATTGTCACTATCATATACTGTATGGAAGCGAAATATTGTTCTTCACAGCAACATACACAACAGCAGAGATGCTATTACTGTAAAAGATTCATAAAGAAATATCTAAAAGAGAAAGGAAGATAATATAAGGGAGTTTTTCCTTTTTTTAAAGCTCATTTGCAGAGTTTGATTCCAAAATAAGGAAGCCAAAACCAATTATTACCAGTATTCTTTTTGAAAAAATTTTAAGAAAAATATATTTTAAGACCCTTCAAGTATTGTTGGGCACACATATATATAAAACTGAAAAAAAGTTTAAGTTACTGTTTTTTAAATCAAAAGGATGTGTGGGGGAAGTTGCCATTTCACTCAATTCAGTCATTTAAAAATTTCACTTAAAGGTGCTGTAGGTAGGATTGTGAAGATCCAGGATTTAACCAAAGAATTTGAACATCGACAACTTCTCAGTCCCTCCCCCCCTTTCTGCTAAAGCCCAAACGGTGTCCTAAGCCCCTCCCCCCCACAAGGGAGAATGAATGTGTGTGCATGAGCAGTGATTGACACGCAGTTAGACGACCCCCCCTGGCCATGATTGGTGCATCTGAACAGGGAGCGGTGGATTTTTGCAAATCACACTACAGGCTGTAGGTAGTGCCAGAGGAGCTGGATGTTTTTTTTAAATGACCTGCTTCATGTACTTCTACTCGAACATAGGGTCAGTTTCAGGATATATGACAGAAAGTTATTTTTATAAGTCTTACCTACTGTATCTTTAAAAGCATGGGTGTTTTAGTTTTTTTTAGTAAAGTGTGCGTCCCATGTAGGTCGAGTCTGACCCGCAGCCCTTTACGCCATGTCATTGGTGTGTTTGTCCCTGGGAATAAATGTGTAGCCGAGAGAAAACCACTCTGTGTGTGTGTGTGTGTGTGTGTGTGTGTGTGTGTGTGTGTGTGTGTGTGTGTGTGTGTGTGTTTCTCCCAAATTAGCCTCTGAGAGAAGATCCTAAGGTGTTTTATCAGTCACACACACAGACACATCACACATCATTAACACAGACACACACCTTAGGCCAACAGGCAGACTATTCACTTCCTGTTCCCATCAGCCTCTCTGCCTCTGTCAACAATTCCTCATCAGCCACGGGAAATTATTAGCAGGCTTTTTATTGTCATGATTATGGAAGGTCTTCCTGTTTCCTCTTCTCTGCCGTTCACACCTTTGTACAACAAGATTCAGATGCTTTATTTTTGTTCATTATCAAAGTGTAAGAAAAGATTATAAATGTCCCAGTGTTCACCTGACAGATCTGGATCAATCGCCAGTTTTCTGTTAACTCTCTGAGTCAATGTGAAACACTGCCAGATTTCTGAACGTCCTTCAGCTATTTCAGATTCTCTCTCTCCACTAGAAACAAATCCTGATCTTCTGACTTTGCGTGCGTTCACGTTTCTGTGTGACTGTATGTGTGTTTCTCTGTGTTTCATTTTTACAGCACATCCTGATAGTCCAGAGGCAGCTGCCAGTGCTGGAGGACGAGCTGGAGGAGTTTCGTTTGGCTCTCAGACAGTACATGGAGTGTGCCTGTGCCCAGACTGGATGTCTACAGTCAGCTTATATTCTTTTTGTTCACGTTGTATCAGTTTTTTTTTTTTTTACTGCATGCTATTTCTGTTCTTTCTAGTTTGTAACCAATTTTTTTATGAAGAGGGGCATGGGAATACAAGAGACATCCAAAAGAAAATGTAAAAAATACTCCTCAAAATCTTGAGCAACATTTCAATACAAAAACAACACTTTATACCTACATGTGCTCACTGTATCTGCAGCGTAATGTGTAGAATAATGACTCAAATCTGCATGGATTTACATCATCCCCTCTGTAGCTAAGAGCTTTGTGCATCTTTTTCAATGTGGAAATCAAGGATCTACAGTGTACGGCTGGTAAATGGTTTATTCCTATGATAATCTCAGAAAACTTCCTAAGATTACAAGCAACATTGAATCAATCATGAAACTTTAAAATAGAAACATTAGTGAAACGGCTGTAAGATGTTTTGGCTCTCCTGTCAAAACTAAAGGCTTTAGTGTAGCATCAGTGTAGCATCAGACCGTAACGCTTTAATTATCAATAGATAAAATAATTTAGTTTTGTTTTTATTTCAAACATTAGAAATAACATCTCACATGAACTGTCACTTTGGTTTCAGACAAAATTCAGCAGCCCAAAGGACAGAATGACATTTACAAGCTTTGTCACGACTGTTTCTCGAAGTACTAAAAGTCATGTTTGCTCATTTTAAAATGAGACTAAAACCCTCTGACAAAACACAAAATAATCATAATTTGAGGGTGAAGCCACAGAAACATTATTTGATAGATTCACATTGCCTGCTCCCAGTCGGTGTGTGTCAGAGGGTGGAAAACAGTCCAGACACAGAGGCTGTGCTAGGGGACATGATGTCGCACACTAATTAGTGATTGCATAACTTGTGCTCTCTCCTGTTTTGCATTTGGCAGCATTGCAGTTCAGCGGCTGGCGAATGAATCACGCTTCATTCTCTATGAATTCTGGGAGCACAACAACGTGTGGAAGAAGTAAGTATTTTGCCTGCACATTATGCAGTACAACTAATACACTGTGGCCTGTTCAAATAAACCCCCACAAATGATGTTCTTTGCTCAGCTTGAACTCGCTGAGAGGTCTAGTTCACACTACATTTAGTGATGATGTACAATGTGAGGCAAACCTAATGAGGAATTACAGCAGTGGGAGCAGAGATACAGAGATAACTTGTCAGTCTAGTTTGTTATTTTCTATAGTAAACATTCAAATGAACTTTAATGTTTCAATGATACAGCAATGCACATACTCTGCTGCTGGAACTTTCAGGATAATGACACTTAATGACACATAATGACACTAATATAAATACTCTAATGGAGTATATCATTTATATAATTCTCTTTACTGAAGTTATCCCAACATGCAAGGACATGAATAGTAGTGCACAGAATACTCCACCCATTCCATCCTGCCAAAAATACATCTCAAATAACATACCATAGGAATTATAATATAAAAGGAAACATTCACATGGAAATTATGTTGATTTAGCTCATTTGTATATTCAAAAATCAGTAGTGGAAGAAGTGCTCATCTTTTACTTAAAATGCTTAAAGTAGCAGTACTACAGTGTAGAAATAGAAGTACTCTGTTACAAGTAAAAGTCCTGCAAAAAAAAGTACAAAAGTATTAGCATCAATATTTAATTAGGTGCACACATTTCAATGCCCATTCAATTGGCTGATACCATCAAAGCAGGTCATTATGCAGAATGACCCAGTTCAGAATGAAATACGTATATAATCATATACAGTCAAGCCTGAAATTATTCATACCCCTGGCAAATTCTGACTTAAAGTTACATTTATTCAACCAGCAAGTCTTTTTTTTGATCGGAAATGACACAGGCTTCTCCCAAAACATAAGACAATGTACAAGAGGCATCATTGTGGAAAAAAATATTACTCATCTTTTATTTCCATTTGAACAAAAAGTGGCATGTTCAAAATTATTCATACCCTTCTCAATAATCAATAGAAAGCCTTTATTGGCTATTACAGCAATCAAACACTTCCTATAATTGCTGACCAGCTTTTTGCATGTCTCCACTGGTATTTTTGCCCATTCATCTTTAGCGATGAGCTCCAACTCTTTCAGGTTGGAGGGTCTCCTTGCCATCATCCTGATCTTTAGCTCCCTCCACAGATTCTCAATTGGATTTAAGTCAGGACTCTGGCTGGGCCACTGCAAAACGTTAATGTTTTCGTCTGCTAACCATTTCTTCACCACTTTTGCTGTGTGTTTTGGGTCGTTGTCGTGCTGAAATGTCCACTGGTGCCCAAGGCCAAGTTTCTCTGCTGACTGCCTGATGTTGTTGTTGAGAATTTTGATGTATTGCTCCTTTTTCATGGTGCCGTTTACTGTGATTATGTTCCCTGGTCCACCAGCTGAAAAACACCCCCAAAACATTAGGTTCCCACCGCCATGTTTGACAGTGGGGATGGTGTTCTTAGGGCTGAAGGCTTCTCCTTTTGTACGCTAAATGAAGGCCACATCATTGTGGCCAAACAATTCAATTTTTGCCTCATCTGACCATAAAACAGAAGACCAGATAACTTCTTCTTTGTCCAGATGAGCATTTGCAAAGGCCAAGCAGGCTTTTGTGTGCCTTATCTGGAGAAGTGGTGTCCTCCTTGGTCTGCGTCCATGGAACCCAGCGGTGTGTAGTATCCGCTGGACTGTCTGCCTTGAGATGTTGCCACCAGCAGAGTCCAGATTCTTCAGGATGGCCTTGGTGGTGATCCTTGGATTCTTTTTTACCTCTCTCACTATCCTCCTGGCCAGCACAGGTGTCACTTTTGGCTTCCGACCACATCCTCTGAGATTTTTCACAGTGCGGAACGTCTTGTATTTTTTAATAATACTTTGCACTGTAGCCACTGAAACTTCAAAACATTTAGATATGGTCTTATAGCCCTTTCCTGACTTATGAGCAGCCACAATGCGTAGCCGCAGGTCCTCACTGAGCTCCTTTGTCTTAGCCATGACTGTCCACAAACCAACAGCAGAGAGCTTCTGTTTTTCTCCTGTTGACTTGATTAAAACAGCTGTTGCCAATGAATCAGGGTAATTAGGATGCTTTACAACAGCTTGGACTATTTAGAATGGTATAGAACTTTGGGTTTTCCCATAGACTGTGACAGTTTGCAAAGGGTATGAATAATTTTGAACATGCCACTTTTTGTTCAAATGTAAATAAAAGATGAGTAATATTTTTTTCCGCAATGATGCCTCTTGTACATCGTCTTATTATCTTTTGGGAGAAACCTGTGTCATTTCTGGTCAAAAAAAAAGACTTGCTGGTTGAATAAAAGTAACTTTAAGTCAGAATTTGCCAGGGGTATGAATAATTTCGGGCTTGACTGTATACCATATATAATCATATATATTATATTACTGGATTATAATAAGTGATGCATTAATGTGTTCATTACTTTAATGTTGCAGCTGGAAAAGGTGGAGCTAATTTGAATAACATTATATACTGTATGATTGCTAAACCTAATAATCAACATCATATTTTATAAGTTGATTTCCAATTTGTATTAATTATCTAAATCTGCAAAGTAACTAGTAACTAACTAAAATATTTTGATTTAAAAATATTTCATACTTTACTAATTGAATTAGGGACTTTATTTGACTGTTTCTGGGATTTTAATTAGTTGACTTTTGATAGCAAATAGCCTTGCAAAATGATGTCATGAATAAGTAAGTTAACAAACATGTACCCTATCCATGACGACCAGTGAATGAATCTTCCTGTTTTCTTCTGCACAGTCACCTGCAGACCAACTACAGTAAGACCTTCCAGAGGGGGAACGTGGACTTCCTGGAAACTCCTGAGAGCATCACCACCATGCTGGTTCCTGGTAAGAACATTCATTAAAGCTCCTGTCTGACTCTCTACCCACATCACACTCAAACTCAAACTCAAACACATCTAATAAAATCAATACAACTTTCACCTCACTCATCTTACACGTCTAAAGGGTAAACTCTGCAGCCTCAGGTGCCCTTTGGTACATCATCAATCACAAAGACACGCTGTGCAGACAAACAATCCTCAAACCCTTGGCTTAGAGCATGATTTTAAATTCTAGTCAGAATGCCAACGTTTTCAAAGATACCAAAAGTGTTGTGCATCTTTGATTTGAGTATTTCGTCTGACGAATGTGATAATGTTTCAATGAAATGCTGGAATAAGCACATAAAGAATGTATGATTTGGATCAGTATTGAGCTTGATGGTTCATTTTCAACTTTGGAAACGGTTTGACCAAAAAAATAAAAGAACAGAAAACAGAATATCAACACAAGGTCCAACTGACCAAAGCTTTCAACCACATCTCATGGCCTTGCTCGGGATGAGGTTGATTAGTTATCTTGGAAAATAATTTGTTTATGTAACTTAATATTTATGATATCAAATTAAATAACAAAACTTTAAAGTTATAATTAACTTTTGTCAATCTGCACAACTGAGCAACTCCGGAGGAAGGCCATGAGAGTTGGTTGAAAGCTATGGAAACAAGCAAGTTGCGCAATGCAATTGCATTGAGGTTTCTTTTTTTGTATTTTTTTGGGGGGGAGAAGGCAAACTGGAATTGTATCGCTTTAAAGCTAACTATGTAAATCAACATTTAACAGTCAGATAATTATCTCACTCTTCCACCTTTGCCAAATCAAACCAAACATGTTAGACTTTAACTCCCTTTCATTTATAATAAGTAAAGCTTTTGTCCACTTTTTGTCATTTTTTTCCCCAGCACTTGTTCTAAGCAATTGTCTTTGTGTTGTTTTTCCTACATTATTACATGAAATTGATCTTAATTCAGTCTCACAAGCATCATTACCCACTTCGCATAACCAGCCACACGCAGCACACAGGGCAGTGCTGAATAAATGTGTCATAGCTTACACAAATACACACAGCCACAGATTCTCATCAATTGGGGTCATTTTTGGGGGTAATTTCTTTCTTCTTCTGCGTCTCCTCCACAGCTTCATGGTGGGTCCTCAACAACAACTGAAAGTGTTGACGAGCACCCTTCACAGATTGCCAATGATGGGTGCAGAGAGCAATCTGTCAACACATCAGGAAGTCCTCAGCACACACACACTCTTGAAGTCATGGTGATTAGTATTTATGACCTCCATGTTCCTTCATAGTTATAGGTGGTAGTCTGAAATAGTCCACGTGTTTGTTTACACTCCTAGACGACGCTCTGACGTCATAAAAGCAATGACCTCTTCAAACGGAGACCCATCTGATGATCTGACATCATCACTGTGTTTGACGTGACATCATCTGCAACCCAGGGTAGATCATGAGAGCTGTGTGTGTGTGTGTGTGTGTGTGTGTGTGTGTGTGTGTGTGTGCGTGTGCGTGTGCGTGTGTGTGTGTGTGTGCGTTTGTGTGAGGGAGAGAGAGAGGGAATGACAGACATAATTGTATCAATTGTAGCAGCTCTGGGGAGCTAATTAAACCATTATGCTGTTGTATTCAATGTGTGAAATAAGATAAAACTCTGTTCATCACAAATAAAGATGATATATTGTTGTGTAAGTCATGTGTATCTCTTTCTCACTCTTTATGTGGAAATTACCTCCACGTTTTTTATTTAGCCTGGTTATTGGTTTGTTTTGTCTATTTGGTGATGCAAATTTGGCATGTGTGCCAGGGATGAATACCTAATTCCGAATCTGACTCGTGTGTTTGCAGAGTCAAAATGATGATTTAACTTGAGATTATAAGTATTTCAATGTAACAAAAAGTTGACAACATGTCATTGTTGGTCTGCTTCTCTCTGTGTGTAGTCACCTCCTAATGGTATAAGACCATAGCACACACTCTTAAAGCTGTTTTAAAGCTGACCAAAGTGATGTAAATACAAAGGTTTGCCAATGGCACCACCATGTGGACAGGTGTAGCAAGTTGGCGTCTCCCCTAAGATTTACAGGAGACATCACGCCCCTGTAAAAATCTCGCCGTTACCCTTCCGGGGCTCTGTAACTTTAAAGAGATGATTTTATTTCAGTTGTTGTGATCATAGGTTTTCGAAGATGCAGATTTTTGCTCCTTGTGCTGCTGACACGACTTTAACCACGACTAGACTTTTCTGCAGATTTTCAAATGTCACGGGGGGGGGGGGGGGGGGGTGTACATATAGTACATAACTGAGTTATTGATATTTAACTTAAGAAAATGATGGGTGTGGAAGAAAAAGTTCTGTTAGGTCCAATTCAGTGGCTGGTTCAGACCAGAATGAGGCTCTGGCCAGAGTTGTATACAAGGCTAAAGGAATCAACTGAATTAACAAAAGCTGAGAAGACATTCACTCACAAGACGATTTGCATAGACCCAATACCATCTGCTCAAACTAAAAAAAAGTCCTTTGATTAGATAAGGTGTGTATCCTTGCTAGTGCCAACTTGGGCTCTGAACAGAAGGTCTCACTAAACAAAGAGAAATGCTTTCTCTTGACACGTCAAGACAAGGCAGACAGACTTAATCAAACCAGGATACACTAACAGTTTGTTAATTAGGTAAAATAGTTTCAGCACAGTAGAAATGTAATTCAGAACAGCAAGGACTTGATCAGTGAACAGAAAGAGAATATTAGGATGAGACTAAAACGTTTTAGATAATTAATTTTTTTCTACATGGGAAACAATACCTTCATATATTTATGTAGAACTGCCTTTCTTTAGATTTGGAGACAATATCTAAACGTTTCTATTCTCTATAACAAGTTGGGGTTGTAACTTTATTATCATTTTAGGGTAATAATGATGAAAATAAATAAACTTGTCTTTTTAAACCCAGGCCAAAATATTTCTTTGGTTGCAGGTATTTTATTATTAAGATAAAATGATCTTAGCTTGGTACACATGGACAGCAACAGCCCTGTTCATGAGAATTTAATCTAATAATAATTTCATCAGGAAATACAGTATATTTAGCTTATAATTATATGCATTAGAGCACACTATTGTTTTGTCATCAGTTTCTGTAATATGTTGTTTAATAATAATAATAATAATAATAATAATAATAATAATGTTTTGTTAATATGTTGTATTTGCAAAGCTTCTTATGTATTTGGACCTAGGGACCTAACAGGAGCTGAAGAAGTAGGCTATTTAGATCCTTTGCTTGAGTAAAAGTATTACAACATTAAAGCTGCAAGCAGCGTTGGACGGGCCCTCGCGCCTCTGTGCGCATCTGGGTGACGCCACTCCTTGCGACCGTGCATTTGCATGACACTCAGACACTGCAAATCGTCACCAATGAAAAGGGAACTCCCTGCTGAGTTCAATGATACCTCACACAAGACTCTATATCATCATACAGTTCATTAGCTGTGAAAGGGGGGAGTTTTTCTTTTAGTAACTTTTCAACGTCTTAAGATGGTACAGACCAAATTTGAAGTTGATCGGATAAAATCTCTAGGAGGAGTTTGTTAAAGTACGACATGTGGAAAAGGCCAAAATCGCACTAATTTCGAACGTTCAATTCAAAATGGCGGACTTCCTGTTGTGTTTAGGGTATGGCTCCAATGACGTTTTTTGTACGTCTTGACATTCTTCATATGGTTACCATGTTTTGTGAGTCTACGTTAAACACACTGCAGTGGCTAAATTTTTTTTAACTTTGTAGGGAGCGCTAGCAAGCCATTTTTGTGCGCCTATTCCCGAAACCCTTAAAATATCAATTTTTCATCAGGACTGATGCGTGTGCAAAGTTTGGTGAGTTTTTGAGTATGATAAGGTCCCCAAAAAGGCGATTCATTGCGTGGAAGAAGAAAAAGAAGGAATAATAATTCCTTCAGTTTCAATAGGGCCTTTGCCTTAAAATTAAAGTGCTCATATTATGCTCATTTTCAGGTTCATAATTTTATTCAGAGGTTGTACCAGAATAGGTTTATGTGGTTTAATTTTCAGAAAACACCATATATTTGTTGTAGCCTACTGCATATTGCTGCAGCTCCTCTTTTCAACCTGTGTGTTGAGCTCTCTGTTTTAGCTACAGAGTGAGGCTCACTTCTGTTCCATTTTTGTTGGGAGTCTCACAAAGACTGGACGTAAAGGCTGGACTACAATAGAGCTGTTTGGAGCTGTTTGTGAACAGTGTTTTCTGTTGGAGACAGGGATGTAGTGGAGGCTAAACGCACGTAAACGCCGTTTGCGCACCTCCCAAAATTCAGAAATAGCGTTTACGCAGCTACAAAGTGCGTTTATCCACCTCTAAATTGCCTATAGTTCCTAAGCCATTTTAAATTAAGTTTATGTCGTTTTAGTTTCATATTGTTCATTATTAGTTGCAGGTTGGTAAACCTAAGACGAAGTCTTTCATATTGCGCTGCATTACTGTCAGTGTTGACCAATCTCTTGTGGTGTTTGGTATTTTAAGCCCACAACGTCGCCTTCCAGGAAGCGATGCCTGGAAGCAAATGGCCTCGGCTACAAGCCCAAAGTGAGTGAGCTCGGAAAACAGTACTAAACTTTATGTTTTTGAGGTTAATTTGGTTTACAGTAGATTCATGCCACTGACTCAACAAGTCACCTCTACCCATTAGCCCATGTTACAAGTTAAATTTAGGATACATTATCAGATAAATAACTGGATGTAATTATATGCATTCTCTGGCATTTAAACCACTGAAAGTTTGTGACAACAAGCTCCCTTTGCTAGTCAGCTAGCTAGTTAATGTTATCGCTATAGTCGTTCGTGGTTTAGCGGGTGTTCAAATGGAACATTTTTGGTTTTATTGTTTTTTTAGTTTTGCAAAATCGTCTGTTAATGTCGGCAGCCATTACGCTTATGGAAACTACAGTGCAACTTATATTGTCTTTCTTCTGTTAATTACAGGTAAATAAGAGTATGAATCAAAACATGATAGTATGTTAGTGTTGTTAACTTAGCTAATAGTCTTATTGACGTGTGTTGTCACAGTTTAAAACGTTAGCATCACACACACACACTAGCACTACTCTTAGCTAGCTGGTTAAGTCAGTGCTTTTTCTGTTAGGCTAACGTGGTGTGTGAGCAGTTGTGATTAGGTTTCTTTTTGTTATTCAATGCCAGATGTTTGAAATGGATATCTGAATATAATCTGTTAAACTTATGTGTTTAGAAGCACTGTATATTATGTAACTGAGGCAGCTGTAATGATGCAGTGTATTTTGTGTTCAAATGGAACATTTTTGGTTTTATTGTTTTTTTAGTTTTGCAAAATCGTCTGTTAATGTCAGCAGCCATTACGCTTGTGGAAACTACAGTGCAACTTATATTGTCTTTCTTCTGTTAATTACAGAAACTGAGTATTCTTTGAATTAAAATATGTGGCACCAGATTCATCCTTCTGTCGTCAATCTGCACCTGCTACATTAGCAATTGGAAAAAAAACTGTAATCGACAACTATTTTGATAATCGATTAGTCGGTTTGAGTAATTTTTTTTAGACAAAAGTAAAAAATTCTTTGATTCCAGCTTGTTAAATGTGAATATGTTCTAGTTTCGTATCTCCTCTGTGACAGTAAACTGAATATCTTTGAGTTGTGGACAAAACAAGACATTTGAGGACGTCATCCTGGGCTTTTGGGAAACAGATCCACATTTTTCTGACATATTATAGACCAAACAACTAATCGATTAATCGAGAAAATATTCAACAGATTAATTGACTATGAAAATAATCCCAAATCCCTAAACCCTAATCATATGTACAAGTGCATTGCATTGGAAGCCCTGGATATAAGCCTCCCTCTCTATCTCTCTTAAATATTTTTGTTCTCTCTGTTTTGTCATTTAGTAAACTTTATAGATTTCAACCATATTATTCCTTCTTGAATCTCTTTAACAAGAACTTAGATTAATGTATGAATTGAATAGTGATTGTGTGACCTATGATGAGGGAACAACCAGTGATACCCTTGGTAGTACCATCAAATGATAGCCTATAGCGATGTCATCAAGATACACATACACCGGTAGGCAGTGGCCCACCTTACCGGGTGACCACGTCGTGGTCCACCAGAATTTATAGTTTACCCACCTCTTTTTTTACCACTACACCTCTGGTTGGAGATGGTAAGTCCCTTTGTGGTGGACTTTGGGCTTTTTCACTTTGTAAACCTATAACATGCACAAAAAAGATATAGAACACAATAAAGGAAAGGGGAAAAGCCAAAAAGCATAATATGAGCACTTTAAATTAAATGATTAAGCCATTCATAAATGTGAGTAATATCAGCAAAAATGTAGTGAATCTTATTGTGTCTTAAGTACTTTTTAGGAATTTTAATGTTGTAGCTGGTCCAGTTATGAAATTCTTTGTTATATATTGTTGGATGGTTTAATCTACAGTGATGTATCCCATTTCATGAGATCATCTATTTTTCACTAAAAAAAATGAATCCGACACTAACTACAGCTATCAAATAAATGTAGTGGAGTAAAAAAAAAAAAAACTACAAAAAAAAAAGTATAAAAGAGCAATAAAGTAAGTTTCTCAAAATGACTTAAGTACATCCCGTTTGTTTGAATCTTGTATGTCTTCACAGCCAATGAGCAAACAGAACAATACAGGCAGTTTTTGCATTTTATTGATAAATTATCATTTTTAAAAAGACCCAAGAGCAACCTTCTTTCTTCTTTCACCACTCACTACAGTTTTCCAAGTACTGAATTTGAACTATGTACAAAGAGTACAGTATTTTTTTAAACATTATTTTCTGCTTCATCATCATAATCATCACATTCAAAACAAGGTTAGAAGTTTGAGCTATGCTCACTGGTAAATGTCGAGAGACAGGACGCTGAGTTAGTCTATAGCAAGAGAGTTCACCGGAGGTCAGAGAGCGGTAATTATAAGCGGGGGGGAGGAAGAGGAGGATTTACATTCTAACTCACAGGCAGAAGGAGCAAAGACAGGAGCATCAGAAGCTTCAGCTACCTCTCTGAAAACTGAAAAAAAAAAAAAAACACCACCTTAGTGACAGAGCAGAGACAGGTCAACATGCAAACTAAGTCACCATGTTGTGGGATTCATTTTCACTAGTGAGAAGGCAACGGAAACGCAGTGAAGAACATAGGGAAGTACGGTTCAAAATAACTCAAATAAAATGGTTATTGCTGTTGTAAGTTCAAAGCTGCATGGCACCAGAAAAAATAACACTGATTAAAAAAAACAACAAAAAAAACAAGCTCCTGCTGATCTTTTGCTTGTCTTGACTAATACTGGGCAGCAAAGTTGGCACACATGGGTATTTAAGGATTTCTTTTAAAAAGTGATCATTTCGAAAGTTAAAATCATAATGCAATACTATGTCAGTGTATATAGGCAAGGTAAATGGTTACAATACAATATAGGTATGCAGCTTTCTGTAGCAGGAGTTAAACTAGCAGCAAAACAACACATACAATTGCATATAATCGTAGTGCAATGGGTAAACTGTTCTTAGGAGGTTGTCTCATTTTGGTCTGGTCAGTAACAAAAGAAATCAAGTGCTGAAAAACACAAAAGAAAACTGGTCCAGAAAGACCAAATCCAACCAGGTTGATAAAATAATGTTGTTGTTTTTTTTATCTAAATCTTGGCATTGATTAAGAAAAGAAAAAAATCAGTTTTTTTTAAGTTCATGATTCTGGATTTTGGAGGATTTGGGCAAAACCTGGGCAGGATTTGAGTCCTTGTGGACTATAGGAGGACTAGTCAACATACATTAGATTTGTTCAGCGAGTCAAAACTGTTTTGAACATTCCAGACACAAACACAACAAGCTACATCTCCAACATACACCTCTTTAACACACTCCTGTCCAGTCGCTCTGCAGACCTTCCACTCTGCTGAACATGGCCAGTTTGAAATCTAAACAAGATGGAAAAAAAACTAAAAAGGTGGTTTGTTTTTCCAGCCGCGCAGGGCCGTGCCGTGCCGAGCTGTGCCGAGCAGTGCCGAGCAGTGCCGAGCCCGCTCTAGGTGAAGCTATTCTCCGGGTAGCTGACTTTGATAGCACCCCAGTAGCAGGCTCGTATCAGACAGATGAGACCCAGCAGGTAGGCGAACGCCCAGGACACGTAGGTGGCGTTGTAACGATTGGCAAAGTCCCGAGTACCAACCTGTTAATACGGAGGAGAGAAAGAAGATGGGTGAAATATTAACAAGAACAAGAATAAAGATTTTCATTCATGCATTCATAAACTTTTATCTTTATAGAGAGAGATTAATAAAAGACCTTAGTCTATGTATCAGTGATGTGATCCACTTCATCAGAAAAGTTGCAGGAAAATGTAAATGAACTGCAACAAACTCAGTAACCTTGAGTTATGAAATATTAGGTACTGTAATACCATTAGATTATTATCAAGTGATTATGATTTTAATATGATTAGACCAAGTTGTGAAAGTCTGAAATGACTCTGATATACTGTGCAAAACTGAACAATATGCAGTTGTTTGTACAAAATAGTTTTGTTTACTCCAGAGGTCCAGAGGCCAAAGGGTATTCGATGTATTGTAAGATTGTGCATTAAAACCACTACATAGGATATGCCATTTTATATCTCTCTATTTATTTTTAATCTATCTACACGGTAATTTTTTTAAATGCTGTGACCATATAGTCATTTAAAGTTTCTCAGGTCGGCTAACCAGCGTCTACTGGAGATTTCCTGAACTCAGGTGCAAGACTCTATGGATAACAGTGTCTGCCAGCCGGTCGGTCCACCATTTTGGTTCAGACTGAAACATCTCAACAATTATTGGATGGACTGCCATGAAATAAAAATAAAAAAGGCATTCGTGTTCCCCAGAACTTTGATGATTTCCTGACTTTCCATCTAGTGCCACCATGAGGTTCCATTTTTGGGGGTTTTGAGTAAAATATTTAAATATTGAATGGAAGGAAATTTGCTGCTTGCTACACCCATAATGTTCCTCTCAGGATGACTTGTTATACCTGTGATCTAGCCCCATCATCAGGTCCTTTGGTTTATGACCTAACACTGTCTAAAGTAATGGCATTCCCATCATCCACAGCTGTAATTTGTGTTAAGTGCTAGTTAGCAAATGTTAGCACGTTAACATGGTAAACTATACCTGCTAAACATCAGCATGCTAACATTGTCACAGTGAGCATGTTAGTATTAACATTCAGCTCAAGTACAGCCTTGCATAGCTGCTAGTGTGTCTGTAGACTCGTCTTGTTTAAAAAAACTTCTCCATACTCACTTATATTCTCGCACTTTATCTGATGTTTTGCTTTTTTTAAATGTTACTTCTGTTTTGTCACTTCTATTTTATTGTTCTTGTGTTTGTTACTGTCCTGCCTGTGTATTTCCTGCTAAATGCTTTCAATGTGAAGCACTTTGCAACGTCTGTTTTGAAAGCACTACACACCATATACATCTTTACTTGCACACTTCAAACAACTCAAACAAGACAAAGACCGTACTTACTGTTAAACCCACTCCAATGAAAATGCAGATCATTCCTACAGTAATATAAGCACAACAACGCCTCCTAGGGAGCGCACTGCCAACAGAGGATCTGCAGAAAGAGAGTGAGAAGAGAAACATCTCATCCTTCTGTATGTGTATTGTTATATGGCTATGGTTTAAAAAACTTAAAATTTTAGTTGAATATTTGAAACTCCAGTATGAGTAAACAAAACCTTGGAAACATTTTGTGGTACAAAAATGGTTAAATTGTTTGCATTCTGATATTTACTGTTACGACTTCATCCCATTTCCCAGAAAAAAAATCTCTCTTCCTCTTTTTAAGTCACACATGAAAGCGCCAGAGGTCAGTCACACAACTTAAATTCCACCCATACTCCAGTGACTGCCCTAAAGCACCAGACTGACATCAGCTTTTTGTTTTGCTTCACCATTTCTTTACTTTCTTCCCCCTCTCTGCTCTCACATGCCTCGCATGTGACGGGACTCAAGCATTCTTCAGGAATCGTTGGTATTCAGATGGCTTATGGGAAGCCTGATCACCTGATTTATTACTTTCTTTTTAAAAAAAAATCTCCTTCTGCTGTCACGTTTCGTCTTTGTTCGACTCTCCATTTACATTTGTCCAACCTGACCATCTCATTCATTTGAACTGTGACCATATATGGAGCAGACCTCTTTTCAAAGGATGTTTTTTAAAAACTTAAGCACTGAACATCACTTGCAAAACAAGAATTAATCAGGCAAAGAAAATGCCCTACAACACCTTACACATGTAATTGGGGGATTTTCCTCTGTGAAGTGCTACTACAAAAAGTATCAGTTCCTTATAAGCAATAAGGTAAATGTACTTGACTCCATGTTACTTCATCTGTTACTGTTTTGACTTGTTACAAGGGAGGAAAAGACAGACTAAGAACATATGGATGGAAAGAAAGAGATAGAAAACAAAAAAGATAAAGAGACACAGGGGAAAAGTAGAAATGAATTCAAAGATTATTACCATTACTATTTGCTATAAACAGATTAAACGGTTTAATGGTCTCCCAGAATAGTATACGCTACACAGAATACAAATCCCATTGTAGTAGTGCTCATATGATGATTTAAGCCAACACATGTAAAAAGCCCTTTATCCCTCCTGACTTCTTACGGCTGGATTATCATAAAAAGACAAAGAGTTGTGTTTCCGGGTTAGAGAGACATTTTCATCACGCATTTTATTTGTAAAACTCTGGGTGAGTTTGAAAATGTTGTTTGTAATGTTTTATGTTGGAGTTATGTTTCTTTGGTAAGGTAAGTATATATAAATAGAGTGAAAGACAGAGAGAGATGTAAATAGAGATATTGTCAAAATATTAAATAAAATACAAGGAAAGATGGCAGAAGAGGTACAGAGCGAGACAGAGACAAACGCAGAGGTATAGAAAAAGGCAGATGCAGTGATAAGAGACAGAGGCCAAGACAGCAGCTTGTTTTGATGCAGGCTGTCTGTCGTCTCAGCATCACTGCTTGCCCTGTGTAGATACAGTAATGTCGCATACATGTATTGAGGCCAGGCTCTAATTCCTGTCATGCGTTTAGATTAGCCTCCATCACCTCCACTCCCCTCTCCTTACAAGAACTACAAAGTCCAGACCTATAAAGCTCGGCGTCCATAAAGTAAGTCCTTGAAAACTTCACCAGCAACAACAGCTGAACGTTAAAAGTACAAGCAGGTGATTTATATTTTTTTAAAGTATTCTGCTTCCTCTAATATACAGTAGTTTTTTTTTACTTTAAAAACAAGACCTGCAAATCATTTAAACTTTACATCACAATTAACCATTTTCAAAACCAGGCTTACTGCGTTTGAGAAAATCTGATTTTTTTATGGCAGCCATTGGCTTAGATTTATTTCTGCATTTAATATAAAAACAAAGTTGCAGATTCTTGACCCTCATAGCAACTTCACAGTGAACATCCAAGTCTGCATTAATATAAATAAAAGTTATATTATAATTATGACGCAAACATTTTAACTGTAAAACTAGGCAACAATAACGTAACTTTGACAAAAATCAACACAGACTTGATGTTCACTGGGATGATTGTAGACTTTAAAAAAAGTTTCAAGCATCTGCTAAATGACTTTCACACCTTACATAAATAAAATGAAAACCAAATGCTGCCTGCAACAGTCAGAGAAAATCATCCAAAAACTGAAAATGGTCAGCTAAAATACATGAGTTGAAAACACACTGCTACGGTGATTCACATTGTCACCTTTTGGCGCTTTTCCATTACATGGTACCTGCTCGACTCGCCTCGACTTTACTCTACTCGCCTTTTTTGGTTTTCCATTACGAAAAAAAGTCCCTGGTACCTGCTAACAGGTACATTTTTTAGTACCACCTCAGTCGAGGTTCCAAGCGAGCTGAGCCGATACCAAAAGGTGACGTGAAAGCGACAGAGGGGGGTGTCCTGAACAAACCCGCCATTTTTAAATAGTTTAGCCAGCTGTGTTTATTTTTGCTGCCTCCAGCTTCATTTGAAACAAAATGTTTTTTCTGGCTGTGGCAACAACAACACACCTTCCACGTTCTGTGTGTGTGCGCCGCTATGACGACCAGCCACGCTGAGGCAGTACTAAAATCTGCAATGGAAAACGGACGCACAGTGAGGCGAGTAGAGTCGAGGCGAGTAGAGTCGAGCAGGTACCATGTAATGGAAAAACGCCATTTGTGTACTGAGTTAGATGGAGGTTTGATGGACTCACATTTTTTTGCAGTGCGGACACTTGGCTAGAGTGTTAAACCGAAGCTCCATCCACTGTGAGGAAACAGAAGAAGAAACGCTGTTAAGGTAAATTACAGGAGCATCCACACATGCATGTGTGAACACAGAAATGTAACACCACACTATAATCTGACTGTACTTTTATAACAATCAACACAAGAACTACTGGGAATGATTTACATGATCAATTATTATGACAGTCTGCAACTTGTAAATCTATTTATTATGTCTTTATCGAAGAATATATCAAAATGTTGGCTAAATTAGCATCTGGAATTATTGTTATATTAGTTAGGATTGTATATATACACAATTGTTTCAATAAGGGTGTTAATAATTTAAGGTCCTACTGACACAAGTTTAATATGTGACTTTTGACATCTGGCTTCAGAGAAGCAATGAAAAAATAAAATTGAAATTCAGGCCAAATCAGCTTTGATTTTAAGCCAATTTTATATTAAAAAATCTAATTCACCTCTCTTTAACTGAAGCTCTCTAGAAAGCCAGATGTGTACAACGTCATATTATCACCAGTGTAAATAAGGCCACAGATTGAACTGGAGCAGGTTAGGCTGTTGTTAATATGTCCATCAGTATGACCAGCTTTCTCAACCTGTTGTTGTGCTGGGGGAGAGCCATCGCTGGGGATGCCAGACATTGGCTGGGATGTCATGGCGTCCTCACTGCCCTACAGACGTCGCAAGTGACAATGTGCACAAGTTTAGAGGACAATAGCACTGATTTTGACTTGCGAGTCAGAGTCATACTGACTCAATATCTCAGGTTCTGCACCTTCTTCCTTCAATGAGACACCTTGCAGTTCCTTTTATAAATATGCAACATGACAAATAGAGGTATAAGGTATTTAAACCTCCATCAAAGTGAACACTTTACAAAAATACTAATCTTCAACACAGGGTGAAGGAAGACAATTTCATTTAAAATGGGAATAATCGACAAAAGGCTGCAACCACACTGCTATTAGGTGTTAATGAGCCAGACGAGGAAAGGAAACGTGCCCCAAATGCATGACAGCCACTTGCAAACATCATATTCTGTTTTCATTTCAACAAATATAAAAGATCAACAAGAGAAGAACATCTTATTAGCTCTTATGTGTGCTTTGGATTAACTTGAATAAGATATAGCCCTCGAAAAAAAACTCTGCAACTATGTCCCTATTGCCATCACCAAATAGCGAAGAATACGCTGTGCTTTTTCTCTCAAGATCATTAATATGCTAGTACCAACAACAGCACAGCAACACAATTCTGCATAAACAACTCTGTGATTGGTTAGATTTGGTTAGAGGGTTTACGTACAAGAAAGGTGTTGCCACAGTGACCGCAGACCACCCTCATCCCTTCAGGTTGGATGGGCAGTGCCGGCTGGGCGGGTTGCTCCTCTGGGATAACCATCACCGGGCTCAGGTTGATTATGCGTCTGCTGTCGAAGGAACGAAGAGATGGACAAGCTTATATTTACAACCAATCCAAGACAGGATTATAAAAGTTTTTGATGACATGAAACTATAGAAAGGGCTTGATTTGCCCTATAAAAATGGACTTTCCCTGATGTTGAGATTTTTGTCAGAGCCTCAAATTTGGCTTGGAAAAGAAGTAAAAAAAAAAACAGACTGAACATGACTGCCTGCTACCTACCAGTTTGGTCGAGGACATCCTATCCTCCTGGACGTGTCTTTACAGATGAGCAGGCAGTTACAGGGACACCTCACATATTTCTTCCCTGTTGGGGGGTTCTTGATGGGCTGGAAGGCAACATATCAAAATCAGTTTAATACAGAACACAAAGCCATAAAAGAGGGGAGCAGTTGGTTTAAAACGCTGTAGAGGTGACATAGCAAAGCCGTTCAGACCTAACAAGGTGTAAAAAGTGATAACTTTGCCTTAAATATATAAAATATATATTAGTTAATTATCAGCTCCAAATGTCCATATTATGTCCGCTGACATGCTGTTTTTGTCAGTCATTTATAAAGCCTATGTATGCAAGACTGTTTATGTCTACACACATTGGGCTGGCCAATGGCAGAAACTGTTATTACAATAATAAAGTTTATTAATGTAACACTTATGTTATATATACATATGCATACACACAGAAATACACACCTGCAGACACCTTTGAATAAGGTTATTTCAGAAGCAATTTAGAATGGTGCCTGGAATTAGACTGTATTGAGAAATGTTTAATTTATGTAGAGTAGTTGATCGTAGGTAGAGATGTTCCGATACCGATACCAGTACCTAAGCTGAAATAAGATGCAACAACTGAAGGCCAAACACTATTAACTGTGCAATGTTTTGGTCCAGTGTTATAGAATATATGGTTGAGTTGATGTATAAGCACCACAAATATCAGCCAGTGGAAATGGCTTTTCCCACCCGAGTGTTTGCGATGATTGCCATTCATCCTCCTCGCTGCCTCCACTGACAGCTCGATCAAAGCTCTCAGATAGACACAGGAGATACATTTGAGCCATATGGAGCACTTATCACTGGACTGACTGATGGATGTGACAGATGTCTACATCAACATCTGGAAAGGCTCTAAAAGGTGGACATTGCCAAGATGAAAAATAGTCAAAGAATTGGCCTGCATAGAAAATGGGGTCTCTCTTGATAGTCCGACAAATTCCATGTTTTATCATGCAAAATGATGCCGCGCAAAAATACAGAAAAAGCTAGAAAAAGCGTGTGCATGTGTGATTAGATTGCCGAAGAGATGGAGGAGAGGAGAGCAGTGATAAGCAGCTCAAATAAAACTGAAGACTAAATGTCTTTACTCAACTTGACAGTTAAACTACCACGACTCAACCCTAAGAATAATTTATAAAGCTGTCACAGGCCTCAACAATGGCCTCCACTTACTGTAGCTTCATTGCAGACTGTGCACTTAACCACGTGCTGATGCAGCTTTCCATCCAGGTTTATGAGCGACTGACATACGCGGCAGTTGATGACAGGCACACCGCCGGCGTCAGGGCTGGCGATGGCTGTGTAGGGAGGAGGTAGCTCGGCTTTGAGAGGAGGAGGAGGGCAAAACACACAACACACGGCCAGCTGTTAATAGTGCACGCATCGATAAAACTATAGACATTAAACAAACATTATTGCAGTATCTCTGGAGGTTAGCTTCACACAAGAACTTAATTTTAATGTCAGGATGTGTCATCGGTTAATAAATGCCACAAAATACAGCTGAAAGCTCTAAAGGAAATCCAGTAAGTCGCCCTTAAGTTGAAATTTGTTTTTTTTTAATTGCCATTTCCAAAGTTAAGAATAAACCTCCAGACTCATATAATATGTTGTGGACCAAGATCTTGAAGATTTTAGACATTACATTAGACATAAAACAAGTGCAATGTGGGTAATGTTTGGAAGTAAACTGCCTATGGATTATGTGGATAACACACAATAAAATCATATTTCTGATGAGGGTCTAACAGACCAAAATGAAGTCATAATCTCTGATCTCAAACAAAACAACAAAAAGATTTGCTGTCCAAAAGTCAAACAACTATGTTGATAATTGACTGTTTGAGTTATTGTCCAAGCAAAAATGAAAAACATTTGAAGGTTCCAGCTTCTAAAATGTGAGAATTTAGTGCTTTTAATAACCCGATAATGAAAATAATCTCTAGTTGCAGGGAGCCTTAATTTTATGATGAGCTACCCAGTACAATATACAATATACAAAAACAAACATCTGATGCATCCCAAAACAACTCATAGTTATAGGGGCCCGTTACAATACTTATTATATATTACAATACTACCTAAATACGAAGCACTTTCAGGAATAACTTTTCTCATAAAAAGGCATATAACAAACACAAACATTATTCAATGCCTCTCTCAGTAACTATTAAACCTAGTGTATGATATGCAGCCTGGAAACTCCTGCACATACTGTATGCAAACCCATGACAGCCTGTGTGCGACACTGATTGTTAAACATGTGACTCTTCTCTCTTTGTCAGGGACCAAGCTAGCCTAGAAATCTAGACGCACCCTAGCGGCAGCAAATGTGGGTCTGGCTTGTCAGTCTAGGGCCGAGCACTACTCTCTATGTTTAAGAAAGAAACAATGGGCCCTTTTAGATACCAAAGTGATGGCGTAAAATCCACTCTCTGCCAAGCTGCAGACAAAGTTAACATGTAGCATATGAGCCATTTTCTTATTGTGAGGCTGTGGTATTTTGAGGACATATCAAGATGGTATAATGTAACATTTGAGCTACACTTGAAAGTAATATGTAATATAACGTATTCATAAATACATGGATCAAAATTAAATACTTCCTGTCACTTTAAAGAAACATTGGGGGTTTTGGGGGTTTTAGACTTGTTCAGTTGGTGCTTCAGTTGGATGAGCAGCAACATTTAAATGTCCCTGCTAACGAGGCTAATAAGCTATTTTGTTTGAGAAACAAAGATAAGCCAGGCCACTGAAAAGTGTTTTATGGTCCATAAACAAGTATAATCAACATGATCAAATGGCCAGACTTAAAAATGTTCTTTTAATGTCTGAAATAACTAACGAACTACAGTAGCCAAATGAACTCAGTACTGTTTAATCCCACATTAACCTTGTGTAATTAGTCTACATTCCATGTGTTTTTCAGGTTTTTAATATATCTAATCCATAGATTTGCACCAGTCACTACCAATCCTACTACTGTAGTAGTCGTAAATACTGTACAATCTGTGTGATACTTAGATCTCCATTAAACTATTTCATTCAACCTTCAACATTAAATGAATTTAGTCATTTGTCGTTGTAATTTGCTCCTGAGAAAAATATCTGATAATTTTACAGTAATGAAAAGTCCATCAAATATAATATTTTAACTTAAATTAGAAGCAAAGTTATATAAAATGTGTGTGTGTCTGCAGTTATACTAACTACCTACATTCTTCGCATACTAAGAACTAAGTCCAGATTTACTGCAGAGCTCAGGCAGTGATGGGAGAAAGGATCAAAAAGAATCAAGGATCAAACTTTATTCTTAATCGTCACATACACACAGTACAATGTAGTGAAATTCTATTACTGCATTTAACCCATCCTAAGTATTAGGAGCAGTGGACAGCTATACATACAGCATCCGGGGAGCGACATGGGGTTCAGTGTCTTGCTCAGGGACACTTTGACATGTGGCTGAAGAGCCTGGGATTGAGCCGCCAACCTTGTGGGACAACCATTTTACCTCCGGGCCACAGGCCAGCCAGCAGAGCTGCAAGCATTTGTCAGTCGACAGAAAATGTATCTGCAACAATTCTGATAATCATGCAATTGTCAAGTCTTTGTCACACAAAAATACTCCAAAATCAGCCGTTCCCGCCCCAGATGTGAAAAGCTGCTTCTTCTCTTTTCCATCCATTATTAAAAAAAATTAGTATTGGACTGTGGGGGTTTTTTTGGCAAAAAAAAAAAGCTATTCAAATGTGTCAATCCAGGTTTAGAGAAATTATGATTAGCATTTTTCAGTATTTTCTGACATCTTTTAGACCACACAATGATTCAATTAATCAACAAAATGATCAACAGGTTAATAGATAATGGAAATAATAATTTGATGTAGCCATAACCCATAGACTAACCCTGTATCTCAATGAGATTACCTGTATAAATAAAGGTTAAATAAAAATAAAATATTGCAGTCTCTTGTGATACATTATCAAGTCTTTGTTAAGCCTGACCCAAGTACTAAACAAAACACAAAGGAGGACATTTAATCTCACAAATAACCAATTTCTTTCACTCTGAATGAGATAATGGGACAAGTCAACAGGTAAACAAGCTTGTCTCTAAGATTCAGTGACACTGGACACCACAGGGACATGGGACACCCCGTCTAATTGGGCAAACACGGCTAGAATTACAACCAAACCATGCCAGAATGGACACTCCTACTGTGTGCAGGCAGCACATGGTGATGCATTTTCTACTTAGCTGAGTTAATCCAAAATGTAATACAGTCAGATGCAGACTGTATTCTCTTCTTAAACCATAAATTATTATCTAACAGTATGAAATAAAATCCTAAAAGAACTTGAATTCAAAGACAGTCAGCACTTCTCTCTGTTATCCACCACCGGCTCTCAGTCTCAGGAGAGGCCCGTTTCTACTCGCTTCTCTCTCTGCTGTGGTGGAGTTGTCCTAATGCATGTTTGAAACTGAATATAGAAGCAATAGGTTTTCACTGGCTTTCCTCAGAACCAGAGGTAAGACGAGAAGACGCTCTACTACAACAACCTCCACCAGCAGCACCACAACATACAGTCATTATCACGCCCTGTCTAGCTGGTGCCATCACTGATTGTGTGACTTGCGATTTTTAGTGAAGAATGGCTTTTTATTCTGTTTCCCATTGCTCATGTGGCATTAAATAAAAAATGTCTTCAAGGTTAAAGGATGAGGACCTATATTTTCATTATGTCAACAAATCCTATCAATAAAATTAAAACAAAAAATGAATTAGTACGCCTCAGTACTTCCTGTCTTACAGGAATTATTAGTTCCTATACCAAAGACGGAAATCATTACTTTTCCTAAAACATCTGGGCACTGTAGTTTCTAGCAAATGTTACTCAAGCAGATGTAAATAGTGTAGGCCTATTTGTTTTTAGGACTCTTTTCAGTCATGAATTAATACACATTTGGAGCTCCAGTGTAGGGGTGAACGACATGGCCTTAAAATAACATCATGATATTGCAAAATATTTTTGCAATTGCTCAGACGTTTTTCCTTTCTTTGACATGATGTTGCTCTGATTAATTACCGTGAAGTGAGCATGCGATGTGGTGATGATCGGCCAGTCGTCATCACCTGAGTTAAATCAGATCCTGGCACGTCTTGTCTCATGGTTAATGCAGTTGCTAAATGACGGCGTTCATGATGTAGTGCTGCTGAAGGTTTTCAAACCCCTTCCACACCACTGACGTTCCTTTTTTGGAGGCAACTCACCCATGGCGGAGCCAGCAGCAACGCAACTTTCAGCCATGTGTGATGCTGCTTATATATGTAATCATGACGTAGACAAATAATAATGAAATATTGTTGATAATAAAAAACATTGTTATCATATTATATACTGGTATTTTCTTGTACAATATGATATGGCACACCCCTGACTCAAAATAAACTACAGTGCCCATGTTGACTGTAATGAATGTGGCTCATTGATGTGTTTTTAATAGTGTTTGGACAACAATGGAGATCTATGGCACAGACAAATATAGATATATTAGGCTTTAGCTAAACAGACATTTGTTAGTAGAATCAACTCATTGTTGGTTTTGGACTTTTCGAGAGATATGTATTATGTAATAAAACAAATTTATAGAATATTACCAGACTCATCCTTCCCAGTTACCTAGGATAATTATCACTTCCCTAACAAGCAAAACTGTGCAGCATGAGGATAAATGTAGCAGATTCCTCCCTTGCATGACTGTCTAATATTTTGCCACCATCTCTGGTTTAAAAGTTTGGATAAAATGTGTATTTTAACAGCTTTAGTAAATCACTGCCACTGAGTAAAAGTAAAGAAGAATTAATTAATCACGGTCAAGATTAAAACACTGTCAAGGCTTGCACAGCCTTTTGTTGCAGTCCATTTATTCTGCCTTTCAAGCAGAAACACATCAAGCAGGTGACAACCAAATCAAGCACATGACTAACCACTCAGATGCAGCCAAGGTCATTGGTCTCCGCCTCTCACCACCACCACACTGTGAATATGGGTCTACCTGATACAGCTGAATAAAAACTGATGGTGGACAAATCTGTTCATCTGGTAAAGGAGTCATTAATTACTATTGTGAAGATATCAATAGAGCAGAGATTGCAGTCACTTTCAGAAATAACATATTTTACTCAATCCTAATCACAGTTTATGTTCACTCAGTTTCCTAAATGCAGGTGATTATAAGTCAAAGCATCGTCTCAGTCATTGTATTTTAGGAAAACAGCTCAGTTTTTGGCATCTTTGACTGATAGAGGATTTACCCCAAATTGGCTGATAGCATATTGTACCCCAACAAACCCAGAGAAACTGGGATTAACCATTTACCAGAGTGCAGAGAGGGAGGAGGAACTATAAGCCATGACACATACAGACATTCATTTAAGCTTTTACTCAGTCTGTGCTGTAACATCCAAACAGGCTGCCAGTTCACAGGTTATGACAGTCCAGTGTTAAAGTCTTTATGAATAATCTGGTGGTGAAATATGAGCTCTGCAAGATTAGACTGCTTCAGAACAATAAAATGTTCATTTTTCAACATTTTGTTTGCTAGATATTAGCCGTTTGTCCTAAAATGCTTTGCAAAGAGTATGACACGGACGGTCAATGAATATATTCATTTGCAGCAGACAAAAGCAAAGACATGTTGTGTTTTATGAGTCCAGAGGGAACTTTCTGTCTGAACAGTGTCTGAAGCTCAATTTACCTACAACAAAACATAATCCTTGAATATGAGAGTTGGATGTGTATGTTTTCCCTAAGAGGGAACTTTTATCAAGTAAAGCCTCCAACAAAAAAGAAATGGCATGTCTTAATGCATGTCTCCAGCTTCAAAATGGGATTTAATCTTCTTCTAAATACAGAATCAGACTAAATTCAGTCCCAAATCCAGTCCTGACAGCAGCTTCTAGACTGAGGATTTATGAGCTGTAATTGCCTTGGTCATTCAGCCCTGCATGCATTATGGTGCTGTAACCTACATCCAGCTGTTTACTAAGCAGAATGTGGACACTGTGTCAGTTTAGATGCACATTTGTTTACTCTGTTGAAGCTGCTAGTATATATTCAAACAATCTTTGCAAGATCAAGGCCAATTATTTGTTGTTTACAGTCCAGTTTCCATGCAAATGAGCAAACTGACAGCTAGATGTAACATTATGACATTTAAAACATGCCCTGATATGGGTTTGGTCCCATCCACGAAGGACACATCTGGGCATTTTGTTGATTTGCAGCTGGGACAAAAGGCTGCCAGGCTGCCTTCATCTGCAGTGGGTCATTTCTCCCCCGTCAATCAACAACATACAGCCCACATCAATGAGGCCTCACAGAGCATCACGACGTACCATTTTTTTTTTTTGGGTGAAGACCCAAAACATTACAGGCCCCAGTGGATCGTGATGTAAGCATTTCTGCAGTAAAAACTGATCTTGCTGTTGTTGTAGGCCCCTCTTTTCTAACCCACTGCTCCAGTTCTCACAGTGCAAGCTCCACCTTTTTCAGATGCCGATTGATTGCCTTTGCCTTGCATTGCTGCAGTTTTATTTTCGCACAAACTCGATACGCCCAAAAATGACTCCGCATAAAGGCAGTAGTGCTCTTTACATGTGTTTACCTCGGGGACTTGAATCCTGCAGGTACGGGGGAGCAGTGGGGGTGACGTTCTCGGAGTTGGGACCCGACAGCAGAGGAGATCGCTCGTCCGTGCCGTCGGAGGCCATGTCGTTAACCGTGGACCGCGAGAACTGACGGGCAGAGACGGCGGGGAGGCTCCTGGCTGCACCGAGTCTTCACTCAGCACGGAGCAGCAGCCAGTGGCTGGTTGTTGGTGCCGAGTTGCTCCGGTCCAGTAGCCCCGGTGACGGCAGCCTGGAGGAGGGAGGAGCTCTGCGGTGATCCCCGCCCCTCACTGACATGACCCGGGGCATGGGCAATGCTCTTAAAGATATTGTGAAGATATTCCAGAAATCAATACAGCAGAGATTGCAGTCACTTTTTGTGCGAAAATGATTAATAATAAGTTTAATCAAATGTAAGTATTTTAGTCTGTAAACTCGTGCGTAGGATTATTTGAATTTTAGTCCATATTTTCATAAAGAACTATAGGCTATATAAAATGCTCCAAATCTCCAAACAGATAGTGTTTTTAATGATATAGGGACACAGTGGTAAATCAATAAAGCAGCGATTTCTTGTTTTCGGCACTAGATGTCACTGTAGGATTAGGCCTTCTTATTTCTATATATACGCTGCCCTACAAAGGCAAAAGACCTTAAAGGAGAATTCCGGTCGATTTCAATACGTAGCTCTGTTGTTTATAAATTTGGAGTGCTGTCAGTAGCGAGAAAAACGAAAACAATCAGTGCTGCCAACACCGTGTTATCCTCCTGCTAGCGTTAGCACCCAACAGGCTTAAACAGGGCAAGTTTTAAACTTGTTTTTAGCGTCTTAACATGTTCGAAATGTCATTAAAAGTGCCTACCCATGTGAAGTGATTCCTTCCGAGTGAACACAGTGAATCTGACTGCAGGAGATGTGAAAGAAATGCATAAAAGTTCTGCTAATTCAGCCCTGTTTAGTTCCGGTGTTGATACTGCAAGGAGTGCTACAGACCATCTACAAACTACAACACCGAAAAATAGGAAATCAACTCTATGTCCATTGCTTTGTGAATCTGATTGTCCTTTTTTTGTTTCACTGATTCTTTTTTTGTCATTAAAGTATTTATTTATTTTTCAACAAATAATACAACCAACTTACAAATGACAACAAAACAAAACACAAAAAGGCAGTCGAAACTAAACTTAAAGGACAACACCCCTCTGTACCACTATATCGTTTGTAATTATATCACCTTAATGTGTTACAACACATGCTTAATGTATCAGGCCCTTAATATATGAAAAGAAATAGTCCCATACTAAATGGAACTTCCCTTTAACATTGTTCTTCCTGGCAATCAAATATTCGTAAGATGCAGTCTCCGTCATCACCCAGGAGACAGAACAATGGAGACTCCGGTAACCTTTGTCCCAACCAATCTCCCAGTTTCCTCAATACTTCTTTCCAGAAAGGTAATACCATAGGACATTCCCAAAAGGCATGTAGAAATGTACCATTTTCTCCCTTACACTTCCAACACCTTTTGTCTTCTACTAAGCCCATTCTGAAAAGCTTCATAGGAGTATAGTAGTATCTATGTATGATTTTGTAATGAGTAGATTTGCTTCTAATATCCCTAGTGACCCACCCAACCTTGGAAACTGTATCATGCCATTTCTCCTTACCTATTTCACATTCTAAATCTCTTTGCCATATTAATCTAAGATTCACAGTATTCACACTTTGTAATTCCATTATATTTTTGTAAAATGTTGAGGCACTATGCATTGTACTTGGCAAATCAAAAAGGTTTTGCTGTTTCACTGATTATTTTATATGAACTTATGTACAACTTCTTTTGCATGTGTTTCCATCCTGGAAGATGGATCCCTGCTTCTTGCCATTTAGAGTTTTTCTTTTTCCAAGTCAAGGGTCTTAAATGAGTGCCATGTGTTGTCTCTGGCAAATGTTTTATTGTCATTCTTATAAATAAAATTGACTTTTATTTTACTTGATTTGGCATATTGGCAAAGCAGTTACATATAATTCCCATATTACAAAGATAATTATGAGATCAGTGTACGTTTATGGCTATTTATATGTGTTGTGGGTGTTTGTTATGACTATATTAGATCGTACCTGTTATCACTGTACTGTTCTGGAGCCTGTTTTCTTTGCTCTGGTGTGTTTTAGGTGTTGCAGTTGGTATATCCTGATTGGTTGAGCAGTGGAATTGTGTAAGAATCTGAAAAGTTGGAACTTTAACCTTATTGAGTCATTTTTCATTTAAAATGCAAATGTTACTGTGGCTATTTTTCTGGCTCTTCCACCTGATTGTATGAGCCAAAACATGGATTGTCTTAATCTGAATAAAACTGTTAACTTCTACTATTTGTTCTCCAAATGGTTTGAAAAGCATTAGGATCTGAAAACAACATCTGGCTACCACCACCAGCTGTAGACCAGAGCCAAAGTATGTCTGGACAGGTCTCATCTAGATGGATCTGATACTGCATTTTACATTCCCATCTTTCTTTAGAGTTACAAAGCTTATGTTTTACGGTTTGTCCTGAGATTCACAGTACATCTTTTAAGATTGATGGTGTGCGCCACATGGTCATTCCTCCCCTTACATTACAACACCCTCGATAGTTTGTGCCAAAATATCTCATTCCTCGTTGCTTATGTCAGGGTGTGAGCCTTGGGGCTACATTAATTCCTTCCCTGGCCATTCAGAAGACTCACTAAATAAACACAGATGTTGTAAATTAATATTTGGGACAAAACAAATGTTAAAAACCTTTGTTTGTTCTTAAAACAGCATGATAAATGTGTATGGGTATATCTGAACTGGTAACAAACAGTTTAAATGCACAGGTTATGATTGCATGATGTTTAGAGCGTTTTGAGTTTAAAATTCAAGCCTGCTGCTCCTGTTTAGGACATTGTAAAATGGCTCATAAATTCCAGGAGCATCACACTAGCCTACTACTACTCCATTCAGATGACTTGAAGTCTTTAGAGAAACAAAAAGCTGCAAATTAGCACTTATACCACAAAAGTACAATCCAGCATAGAAACTAAATTCCACTTTTAGTAGGCATAAATTACAGAAAAGCCCTGCAGCAGATCTACTATTTCCAGCATGCCTGTCTGGTGTTCTGAAAATCCTTGCTCCTGACTGCTGTTACCGGGCCAGTAAATACTGATTCACATCGCATGTAACAGGCTGCAGTCTGCAGACTCATTTTTTCCGACGACTTCAGGCACCGAAGGAGCGTCGCAGAACTCACAGCCTGCTTCGTCGCTTGGGTTTCTTTGCAAGGTAAAACATATTACATACACGAGTGGGTGAAATGTATGTACGGTATTGAGGGAAAAGATGTTTGTATGAGTTAAAGTTGTTGCAACGATAAGGAGTAGCGGATTAGCTGTGAGGATTCTTTCTTCTTAAGCTCTCTACTGCTGGTAAACCATGAAGCTACCATAATGAGAGTAAAACTTCCGGAGATAATAAGAAATACAACATATGCTTTAGCCTTTGAGATATGTAAATTACTGTACCGAAAAAAGAACACTGTTCTTGGTGGAGACATATGTGGCAGAACTGTAGCAATTAACCTTTTTCTTCTTTATATTAAAGGTAACCTAATTTATACCTTTATTTTGAAGGTGAAATCGCATTTTTGCCTGTATTGACACACACTTTTATGACAATGAAAAGTCTCACTGTAATTCTCCATCAGTCTGTCTAGAAATTACATTTCATTGTGCATATATTTTTATTATATTAAGATTATATATAATTATGGCTCATTAAAAAAGGGAGCTCTGTTGTGTGAATAAAGCCAGCCCATAAAGCAATAGCTGTGTTACATTAAAATACCACAGTGTAAACAAATTGTAGTGTGTGTGTGTGTGTGTCAGTCTGAATAAAGCTGATCAAGCCTGATACTTCATGTTTCAGCCAGATTGGAGATGCTACAGGGGGCAGTGAGCAGGGCCGTGCTCTGCCTGTCCTGCTCCTTCCTGCTGGGGGTCTGTTTCCCAGCAGAGGGTGCTGGGGCAGCGGGGCCTCTTCCTACTGTTCCCCCTGAACATGAGTCAGGGGAACCATACCTTGAGGATTGGGAGTGGGGTTCTGGATCATCTCTTCTGCACCTGCTTCACAGCTTCCCTGCTGACAGCCCCTTCATAACAGAGACCCCAGGAAAGCCAGTCAACTGCACCCAGCGCTTCTGGTTACCTCCGTCCTCTCCAATCTGCTGGGAAAACATAGCTGGACCTGAAGAGTTTGCCAGGTCCCGTCTGCTTGTTCTCCAAAACAGGGCTGCACTGCAGGCTGTGTCCACCACCAGTGGGTTGGAGGAGGGAGGGATCTCCTACGAACACCAAGCCAGAGAGGAGGTCCAGGGGATCCATTCAGATCACCTGGATGTGGTAGAAACTATACAGACCATGGAAAAGGTGTTTGCCTCTCTGGAGGAGACGAGGAAAGAGGGAAAGGAGCAGGGGGTACTCACTAGGTGAGAAACAGTCCATGGACCATTTGATGGATTACATAACCTCAGGGGTTGTATGAAAATTACTGGGGTGAGGAGGGGGATGAAGCTTATATTTCATTTAAAAAAAAACTTAAACTGTGGTGTAGTGACTGAAGAAGTGGGGATAATATCAATATGTACTAAATTGCTTATTTAATGGTTAAGGAGCAGGTACATAATATATCAGTGGTATGGCTTTCTGTTGTTGCATATATGCAATACATTAGAACCATACATTCCAGAGACCTGTCACAAAATACAGCTACAAGCCCCACTTTGCCCCACTGGCTGAGACGAGGCTCTGCCATGAAAACAGCTGTAGAGAATTAATGCAATTCAGTGTTTTCTCTCTATTAGATGGGAGAGAAGAGACTCATTGGACATTTATGAATTTTGGGGGGGATGGGGGACCTAGAGTAGTGTGTAAATGTATCACAAAGTCTCAGACATTTACTTGTGGTTTGTCATTCCTTTCAGCATGAAGGAGCATCTTGCCAACACAAGGGACGCCATAGATGGAAGAGAGCACATGGCAAACATCCTAGAGAATCATTTTTCTACTTTAGAGAATACTCTGCTTAACATACAGCTTCGACTCAACAAACTCATCCAACAGTGACAATGATTACCACTTGCCATATTTGTGCTGTATTTATATATTCAGCAAATGTATGCATGCTCAGGATTATGTTAGTCCATAGTATGAGGACAAAACACACAATGCACATGATATGCACCTTATGTCATCATAGCACCTAAAAGTGGCATGTGTAAACTGGAATCAGATAAATAAATCTCACATTATCAGGGAGAGTTGAACATGTAGCTGTTAAATCACATTTTATATTTCCACTTCGCAGATATGTTTCACATAGAGATTTCATGGTCCCGCTATCAGCCTCTAGCTTGGAACAGAACTGACCTGTTTAACGCGTCATTCGACATTTATACACTGCATTTACATACGTCTATTTCTCCAAAGTTGTGGTGTAAAATACATGCGGTGCAACATGAATATCAGACAGCATGAATCTTTATTTTAATATCAAATCTAAACAATTTGTAAATGCATGAGGATGATGCGTTGTAAGGTGGTCAGCTGATATATACACTTTAAATATTCACATCTATTAAGCTTGAGTGTGAATTTGTATTTGGAAAGACGCAGCATGTTCAGTTGCTTTGTAGTGAAGCTGGAAAAAAAAAAAGAGGTATTTATACTTTCAAGTATTTATGATAAACTACACACAACTCAAACATGGCAATATCTCTTGTTTTACCATCATATGTAACTTAAAATCATTAACATCAGCATATTTGACTGTGAAATTAATGTTTGACAGCATCTCTAAAATACCCAATCCTATTTTAAAGGTAATAATGACTCAGGAACTGAGACATTTGTGCACCAGCTGTGTGGAATGGATTCCCATTACGTCTTGGTCCGCTACATGGAGTAAAGCCCATACAGGCCTGCAAGTTATTAAGAAAAAAACAATTTACTCCTGCTGATTGTTGTGCATGCAAAACAAGCACGGACTTTATAAGACACTGCTACCACAAAACCTTCAAAGATAGTCTGGGAATACGGGCCAAATGCAAAAATGTTCCAAAATGTTAAGGGGTGATTGCATTATGATTCATCTAAGGCTGCTTTGTTTAGGCCATTGTTACAAATTTTGATTTCTGGCATTCAAGTATTTATCTTAGACATACAGTAAAACGTCTACGTACCTCTAAGAGTCAGTGTGTTGTTGTGTTTGAAGATGATTTCTAAGTCCTCACTTGATTTTACATTTGACCTACTGTATGTGACTTTACTTTCAATTCTGTGTCCACTAACGTCTTTCATGAGCCCTACAGCTGAATTCTGTCAATGTATTTAAAAAAGCATTGAGAAAGTTCAGGGTATCTCTTCTGCCAGTGCACTTTATGAATGGCAGGACGTGTGCATTTGATAACATCGGTCCAGATGTGAAATGTAGCCAGTGTCCTTTTTAAAAGTCAGCATCATCATCTTGCATTTGGTCCAAAGATTGAAGATAATCTCGAGCCAAGATCTTCTTAGGCAGTATATCTATAAAAGAGAATATTAAACTGTGTCAAACTCCTTCTTACAGTCACTATTTATCCTCTTACTGTAGCTCCAGAATGCCATTCCTGACTGTCCCAACCTATCACGCCATATGAAGTGATGTGAAACTTCATATTCAACTTCATATTCAACTTTCTAATATTTTCTCACACCCATTAATATCAATGAGGGCATACAAAATGTGCAATGCAATACCACAAACTAAGATTCAGAGTAATTGCCCCAGAGGGATATTTGTTTCCACAGTCAGTACACGTAGCAACACACAGTGACATATAGATATACACAGAGCCACATACAAATATAGTCAGTACACAAAATCTCCATGATTCCAAACTACAGCATCCAAATGACCGTAACATTGATTATAACCTTCGTGGTGATGAGATATTGCAGGGCTTTTGTAGAGACTTTTGTTAGACTGCATTCATTTTAGGTAGATACTCTATTCCACTAATGTTTCAGTGGTTAGAAGAGAGTTAGTAGTGACCAACATTACTGCAGAAAGTCCCTGTAGGTCTAACGTTACCAGGCTGTGGCTGGGTCTCACCTGTAAGAAAGTGGAAAGTCTCCTTCTCCTCTGCGGTTTGAGCCAGGTCGCTGTATGATAGAGTGTTGGTTTCTTTCCCGGAGCCGTTGAATGAAGCGAGAGCCAGGTGCTGGACAAACAGCTCCTTCAACAACACAACACAAGTCAGCAAAAGAGAAACTCACGGTAAGTGGAGCTTAAACTGAAACTGAAGCAGCCACATTTAGACTTAGCTAGCTATCCGAGAAGCTAACAGCGAGCTAATCCCTGTTAGCAGCAGCAGATAAATGAGCTGACAAGTTAGCAGTGCTCAGTGAACCGATGATTTAGCTAGCTAGCATTAAACGGCAGCTTACTTACTGTAGCCTTGGTGGTGAGAAAAAGAGCGTCCTGGTTAATGCTGGAGACATCAGGGGAGCTCTTCATTATCAACCTCACTCTGGACATTGGGAGGGAGATGGTTTTTTTGTTAGTTGACGTTTGGTCGTCTTTGTCTGGAGTATTTTGAGACATCTTCATGAGGACACGGCGCCAGACAGGCGGAACTTTTGTTTTGAACAGTGACGCGTTTCTTCTTTTTCTTCACATTGTGGTTGGCGGCCGTTTTACTTGATTACCGCCACCTGTTGGAGTGGAGTCACTTCAGGTGAAATCGACTTTTTTGTGTTCAATTATTACCTTTATGACCAAGAAATGTTCGATTATTATCATTATTGTCACACTTCCACTACTACGTTACTTTTTACTTGCATTAACTAGGCGACAAAATCGGTGTTGTGTGCGATAGTTTCCCACTACCTAAACCTGAACCAAACCTTTTACACAACATGGTTTATGTTGAGTTCGGCGCAGACTCCTCCAGTCCAGTGGTGGCGCTTGACCAATGCATCGCAAACCATAGAGCCGACGATGTCAAAATAGGCAGAAGAAGAAACAGTTAGCAATGGCGGTGATTTGGCTGCGAAAATAAATAATCCATCTTGTAATTTCATGCTGACGTGATTATCGCATCAAGTCTAATGTCATAGCTAGTCGTCGAAGGTTTATCTATCGCAGAAAGGAAATATCTTTCTCTCTGTTTGTGTCATTTGAAGGAGTCACATCAGTGTGATACAAAGTTAGCAGGAGCTGAACGAGCAGCCATCCTCTCATTGTTGAGCACTGTATTAACGTTCATTTATTTGTACCCTGGCGTCGTTTTCTGACCGTTAACGATGCCGCTGGGTTTGAAACCATGCTGTGCTGTCTGCAAGACGAACTCTTCCTCGATGTGGAAGAAAGGAAACCAGGGAGAGATCCTCTGCAACAACTGCACAGGAAAGAGCAGCAGCTGCGGAGCATCAGGGCCCTCCATGTCCTCCAACACTCAGCCCAGTATTGGCGGGGGAAAGCAGGTTCGTTACTGTGTAAATGTGCCTTTCACAATGAATGCTCCGCTTGGGTTCGGCTCACGCTTTATGATTATTTTCAAGGGGAACCCTCTCTCTAAAATAGAGTTCAGTATACTGGTGTTTACAGCTGTACATTTAAAGAAGTACCACTACCTCTTTAAGATGAACAGCAGCATGACAAACTGTAATATAGAGATTATAATGAATCTCAAAGCGGCCTGTGGATGTTTCATATCACTGTAAATAGAGTTTATTTGTTATTCGGATGGTGGGTCAGTCGAAACAAGCACTTGGAAGGATATTATAAGGTATTACTTACTTGTGGATAAAGTAACTAATCATTTACCTGATAATCATTAGTTGCAGCCTTAGTTAAGTTTGTTATAGGTAAACATTGAATGGAGGCAGATTTATTTATATATATAATAATAATATTTTTTAAATACCTGGTATGTGTTGCTCTTTTAGTCCAAGCAGGAGATCCACAGGAGGTCTGCCCGGCTGAGAAGTACCAAGTACAAAGCTCCGGCATCTGAGAAGAAGGTGTCAACAAAAGGAAAGGGAAGAAGACACATATTCAAACTCAAAAATGTAAGGCAGAGATGGATTTGATTAGCAGATTTAGTTATTTCTCTTGTGTTGTACTATGAACTTATTTATTTGACGTGTGTGTGTGTGTGTGTGTGTGTGTGTGTGTGTGTGTGTGTGTGTGTGTGTGTGTGTGATCTCTTTCCTCAGCCAATCAAAGCACCAGAATCTGTTGCAACAATCATCACATCCGAATCAGTATTTTATAAGGTATGATGTTTATTTTTTTTTCTTCCAAAAAAAGTAATCTCACATTTCTGCTCAATATCGGAATATTGTCGTCTACCCCATTTTCATCTGAAAACATTTCCTGATTCGTCAGAATTTCTTCATCTAATTGCAGCTTTAACTAATACTGTTGTAGGAAACATTCATCCTGTGATAGATGTGAGAGAAGGAGCCAGACCTTTCTTAGTGTTTATATTCGTATCCACAGGGTGTATACTACCAGACAGGAGATGTGATCAAGGTAACCGATGAGGAAGACGGGAAGTCTTACTATGCCCAGATTCGAGGCTTCGTGCAGGACCAGTACTGTGAAAAGAGTGCTGCACTGACCTGGTTAATCCCCACACAGGCTAGCCCAAAGGACCAGTTTGATCCTGGGACATACATTGTTGGTGAGCAATGAGACATTCAAATTTTACAATTTCTAGGCCATTTATGTGACAAGTTAAGAACTGTCTTATTTGTATTAGGTCCAGAGGAGGATCTGCCCAGAAAGATGGAGTACCTGGAGTTTGTGTGTCACGCCCCCTCTGAATATTTCAAGTCACAGAGCTCTCCGTTCCCCACCATCCCCATCCGACCAGAAAAAGGCTACATCTGGACCCACATAGGACCCACTCCAGCCCTCACTGTCAAAGAGTCTGTCAGTGGCAGCAGTTAAAAAAAACTGTGAGATGGACTTGGTCTGTTGCTTTTTAAACAGACGTATGTACATTTATATAATATAAAGAAGAAGGAAAAAAATGGTTAACCTCAGCCATTACTTCAGATTGAAGGCGAGTTGTAAGTAGATACAAAGGAAACTACATTTCAAACAAGATGTTAACATAATACTTTTGTATTTAGTTATACACAAAAAAGCTCTTTTCCACCATCCCTTTTGTCTGTGATTGTTTAAGAAAATGGTATTTATTGAGTTGCTGTGTGGTCAATAGACTAACATGACTTTTTACACTGTTATCCCCTTTTTATTTATTTTTTTCCTTTTGTGAATTAAGCTATACATATCTTAATTGTGGCAACAATAAGTTAGGTGATAGAAACAGTGAGGAGCAGCAGTTGTTATGAGTGTTACAAGTGCTTAGCGACAAAGCACGAGATACTGCAGTAAACAGCAGATGCGATGCGGTTGTCATTCTAGCATCCTCGTGATGTTCACCTCATTTACAGCTGAGTTGTATGATGATGCTCTACAGTGGTGTCTGTGTTCTTAAAAAGACCATTCTGCGATGTAGGAAACTGGTGGTCAAGATAGCCCTTTCACCTGAATACAGCATCTAGATTATACAGATTATGATTTAATTGAAACGAGTCATTCATACCTCTACAGTATTGACAGACAACATTCGTGATTCATGTGAGCTGAAATAGAGTGCCATCAGTCTTATACAGGGATATACTGTGGATCCATCTTAATACTGGTAAAGCATGTGTAAATGTACACACAAGACAAATTATTAAAATATTAGCCTACATTTTATTACAGTTGTGGCCAAAAGTTTACTGTTGTAAAGAACATGTATGTCATGGCAGTTTGAGTTTCCAATAATAAACTCCTATTTTTCTGTGATCATTGAATCATTGGAGCACATACTTCTTTGTCACAAAAAAACATTCATGAAATCTGGGTCTCTTGATTTTATTATGGGTCTTCTGAATATGTGACTAAATCTACTGGTCAAAAATAAACATACAGCAACCTCAACGACTAATTGCGGTGATGTAGAAAGTTGTATTAATCAAATTTGCTTTGTGACATGACCTCTTTTACTGCTCACGAGTGATTATGATTGACTACAGCTGGTGACATCTCTGAGCCCATTTAAATAGGACTCGTTTGAAAACTCATTAGACTGTTCTTTACAACTATATGTAAACTTTTGGCCACAACTGTATTTTACCTTTACATAACGAAAACAGTACGTATGTCCAGAATACGTTATTTTACATATTAAAAGGTGTCTCAGAAAAAGAAGCTTTCTCCCTTTGTTAACGTGTTTTTCTTAGCTTTAGTAATCTACAGTGACCAGCCTAACCGAATTTACCGTAGAAGGAAGTGCGCAACGGTGAAGCCTCTCGCTATGCCTTTATACTCTTCGATATCTAAGTCAAACTTTCACGCTTGTCTGTGTAGTCTCCCGACGCTGTTCTTTCACAAATGTCGCATTTATTTTTCCCCTCATGGATTGGACATTATGAAATGTTCCTGATCAAATAAAAAGGCGGAAGTATGGGCAAATTCCAGTCCAAACTTGGTGAGATATTTTATTACATTGCATTACTTTTTGCATTTTTTTTTTTAAGATGGAATCTCTTCTGACAGTATACTCTTCCCCCCTCATTATTTGGACAGCTTCGAAACGTAGACAGGGTCCCGAAGGTAAGACAATCAACACAGAAACTGTACAAACAACATACCTTTTACACGTGTTTGTACATGTGTTAACATATTTATTCTTATGCTCTGCAGGTGGTAGTTTGGCTTCCAATGTGCTGACCTGTCAAAGGGAGCTGGAGCGCATCCACAAAACCAGACTGACAGAGGTAGAACATAGGTTTTAATAATGTATGCTTATTTCTGCTTATATAGTTTAGTATTACGCTATATATTTTTAACTGAACTAACATACAGACGCAGGCGAAACTAAACTCACTGGGATCTGTTTATGTAATACTAATGTGGGTGCCCTCATTAGGTATTACACAAACAGATCCCATGATGCTTATTTTGGTTTCCTTTGACACTGTAATGGTTTGTTTTTTGATGGATTACCAAATAGCTGGCACAGTGATGGATGAAACCATTGGCCACATGATAGGGTTAGGATATTGTATTGATATAATGGTTGATAATGTAGTTCATTTAGACTTTACTGAAAACGATATAGGCAAGGCAGCTTTATTTATATAGCACATTTCAGCAACAAGGCTATTCAAAGTGCTTTACATAAAACTATTAGGAGCACTTAAAAAAACAATTGATTATATGGTTTCGGGGAGTTTTTTTTAATCTGAATCAAGAGTCTAAGAAGAACATCAGGTCTCACAAAATTCCTTTGAGGCAAATTTGTGATTTGCCGTATTAATAAAATGACTGGACTTGACTCTGAATTGATAATATCTAACAACACATAAGTATTTTAGGGGAGATTTCTCCTCCAGAACATCCTCTTAAATGCATAAGAGTTGTACATATCACATTTTGTCCCATACTGTAGAAAAAAAGCAACAGAAACTCAGGCATTCAACATCTTCATCTCAGTTCAGCCAGTTTTGGAATATACAGTATTTTCTCACATCACTTCAGGAGACATAAAAGGTGTTTGGAGGTAGTCGTATATTTATTCTTCCGCCCTTTCCTCCTCCATCTCTATAAAGAGACTTGCAAGTCTGTGAAGTGCAACACAGCCATCCCCTCCAAACAGCAAGGTCTTTATACCCGACTGAAAAAAAAGTCTCCACATCTGGTACTGCTTTCCTTCTCCAGTCAGACTGTAAGAGGGGAGAGAGGAAAAAGATGTGGGGAGGGAGGGGGTGTTTGATTGCGTAAATGGCATCACATACTGTTGAACAGAAGATAAAATGTCCTCTTCATTATGTTTTATTTAAGAAGAGGCTGTAAAAACTGTCACTTACTCTCCTATTAACTATATACACGCTGATTTAATCTGTGTAACCAGATTGTGTTCAAAGGAAATTACAAATGTTTTGAGCTTCCAAAGATCACAGTGTTGCTTGTAGAAAAAGGAAAACTATTTAAATGTGAAATGTGATAAACAACTTACATACGATTTATTTATTTTTTTTATTTTTTTTAACTTCAGCTTGTTTGATCTTTTAGCACAACTGCCAAGTCATAAGCTTTGGTGCGAGTTATCACTAGTTTGTTTTATAAAGTGTTGTATGAAAGCTCTGGAAACTTCCACAGTTTGGAAAAAGATGTTGCCAAGTTGTTTAAAAGGTTGTGGTGGAGTTTCTGTGCTTGTTAATGGCAGAGATCTTCCTGCGATTAGATTTTCCAGCCTAATAGTTTGACACTCCACCGCTGTAAACTACCAACGGCAAAGACATCCCATTGTGTGAGACATTTTATATATTTAGCTTTGGTCTTGCATGAACCCTCTTTTTGCCTCCTTAATATGAAGCCTTTCCCATGACTTTACTTTACTTCATTTAAAGAGTTTTCTGCAAATAGAGAGAAACAGTTTAAAAAAAAGAAAGACACCTTAAATCAATTGCTAACATACATTTTTATGTAAAGTTCTTTTATTAATAGCAATCTGAAAACTTGAGATAAAAACTGAAGACACACAGACCCACTAAATATTTACGTATATGCCTCACTTACCTGTCAAAAAGCAGTCGCTCAGGTGTCGACAACATCACTTTCTGAAGGTCTGTCTGTCTGTCAGTTTTCATAAACACCATGTAAATATTGTAACATCCATGAGCAAACATCATGAGCAGGGTTTTAATCTTGACATAACTAACGCCCAGGTGTGGTTACTTCTACTACTCTGCTTGTTATTTTGTTTGCGCTGGCAATCCACCATTATGTCCAGTTCACATTTAATACCAATGTTTCTCTGTCTTGAGTATGCACACATTACTTTAAGTATTGAAAAGGTTGGTATTTCTCATTATATTTAGGCTTAAATCCACCCAGGTATAAAGTTATCAGATTTACTGTTATACATTCTTGCTGAGACAAAGGCAGCTACTGTTCTGCTGAAACTTGAAGTTATTTGATATCGAGGCGGATGCGTGGATGGGTGATTTATAATAAGGGTGTACAACAAATACTGGCTTCTACCCTGTGTGCACCTTTCTGCTACCTGCACCATCTCTTCCACTTCCCACTGTCTTTCACTTGAAATCGAACCCAGCATCAAAGCTTCACTGCAGACAGAGCGTGACGGGCAGAGAGAAGAGGGTGTGGAGAAAGACTGGTGTGTATGTGAGTGCAAGGAGTGCACTCATCTTATCATTCCTATTGTCGCTCATCTGCATCTGCCCAAGCATCAGTGTGACGTTAGTGATGGATTGTCGTGTTGAGAGATAAGAAAAGCCTTGTTGGGGCTCCTAGTTTTCTCTTGCTTTACAGTACAGACTGGTTTCTACCTGAGATAGTAGTGAGTATGTACTATCAGATCTTTTTTTAAATCAGAAATGGATATGATTGTTAAAGGTCCCATATTGTAAAGTGAGATGTCTTTTTTTTATTAAAGCAGGTCAAAGTGCTATATACATACTGTGAAAGTATCAAATGTCCAAACCTCGTTCTATTGAATTTTATTTATAGTGCCAAATTATAATAGCAGTTATCTCGGGACACTTTACAAATAGAGTAGGTGTAGACCACACTCTAATTTACAGAGACCCAACAATTCCCCCCCCAAGAGCAAGTATTTGGTGCGACAGTGGCGAGGAAAAACTTCAGAACCAGGCTCTATGTGGACGGCCATCTGCCACTGCCAGTTGGGACACACGCTCCTTTGCTGCCTTACTGTCCCATTTATATCAGAATCAGAAAGGGTTTTATTGCCAAGTACGTTTTTTTAACACATACAAGGAATTTGTTTTGGTGTTGTTGGTGCACGTCACACGTTCTTTAGATTGAATATTAAACAATATAAGTATAGGTACAAACAATATAAGTATATTTACACAGTATGTATTAAGTTAAAAATAAAGAATAAATAAAGATATAAATAAAAAAATAAAGAGCATTACAGCAGAGAAATCCCATGGGCCCACCACCTGTGGGAGGAACCGCTGGGGTCGGGTGCGCTGCCACATGGGTGGCAGTGAAGGTCAGGGGCCTCGACGGACCAGACCCGGGCAGCAGAGGCTGGCTCTGGGGACGTGGAATGTCACCTCTCTGTGGGGGAAGGAGCCGGAACTTGTGCGGGAGGTGGAGCGCTACCGGTTAGATCTGGTGGGGCTTACCTCTACGCACAGTCTTGGTTCTGGAACCATACTCCTGGATAGGGGTTGGACTCTTTTCTTCTCCGGAGTTGCCCAGGGTGTGAGGGGCCGGGCGGGTGTGGGGATACTCACAAGCCCCCGGCTGAGCGCCGCTACGTTGGAGTTTAACCCGGTGGACGAGAGGGTCGCCTCCCTACGCCTGCGGGTTGTGGGGGAAAACTCTGACTGTTGTTTGTGCATATGCACCAAACAAGAGTTCAGAGTATTCAGCCTTCTTGGAGACCTTGAGTGGAGTCCTGCATGGGGCTCCAGTCGGGGACTCCATAGTTCTGCTGGGGGGACTTCAACGCGCACGTGGGTAATGATGGAGACACATGGAGGCGTGATTGGGAGGAACGGCCTCCTGATCTAAACCAGAGTGGTTGTTTGTTGTTGGACTTCTGTGCTAGTCATGGATTGTCTATAACTTGAACACCATGTTCGAACTATAGGGATGCTCATAAGTGTACTTGGTACCAGAGCACCCTAGGCCAAAGGTCAATGATCGATTTTATAATCGTTTCATCTGATCTGAGGCCATATGTTTTGGACACTCGGGTGAAGAGAGGGGCGGAGCTGTCAACCGATCACCATCTGGTGGTGAGTTGGGTCAGGGGGTGGGGAAGACTCTGGACAGACCTGGTAAGCCCAAGCGGGTAGTGCGGGTAAGTGGGAACGTCTGGAGGAGGCCCCTGTCCGACAGACTTTCAACTCACACCTCCGGCGGAGCTTTTCGTGCATCCCTGTGGAGGCTGGGGGCATTGAACCCGAGTGGACAATGTTCAAAGTTTCCATTGCTGAAGCTGCGGTGAGGAGCTGTGGTCTTAGGGTCTTAGGTGCCTCAAGGGGCGGTAACCCACGAACACCGTGGTGGACACCGGTGGTCAGGGAAGCCGTCCGACTGAAGAAGGAGTCTTTCCAGGGATATGTTATCCCAGGCGACTCCGGAGGCAGTTGCAAGGTACCGAAGGGGCCCGAAGGGCTGCAGCCTCTGCCGTGAAAGAGGCAAAGCAGCGTGTGTGGGAGAAGTTCGGAGAAGACATGGAGAAGGACTTTCGGTCGGCACCAAGGTACTTCTGGAAAACCGTTCGCCACCTCAGGAGGGGAGCGGGGAACCATCCAAGCTGTGTACAGTAAGGATGGGGCGCTGTTGACCTCAACTGAGGAGGTAATAGGGGCGGTGGAAGGAGCACTTTGAGGGAACTCCTAAATCCGACTAATACGCCCTCTATGGTAGAGGCAGAGCTGGAGGATGAGGGGATTGGCATCAATTTCCCTGGTGGAGATTGCTGAGGTAGTTAAACAACTCCACAGTGGCAAAGCCCCAGGAATTGATGAGATCCGTCCAGAAATGCTTAAAGCTCTGGGTGTGGAGGGGTTGTCTTGGTTGACACGCCTCTTCAACATTGCGTGGAAGTCTGGGACAGTGCCTAAGGAGTGGCAGACCGGGGTGGTGGTTCCCCTTTTTAAAAAATGGGGGACCAGAGGGTGTGTGCCAATTACAGGGGTATCACACTTCTCAGCCTCCCCGGTAAAGTCTACTCCAAGGTGCTGGAAAGGAGGGTTCGGTCGATAGTCGAATCTCAGGTTGAACAGGAACAATGCGGATTCCGTCCTGGTCGTGGAACAACGGACCAGATCTTTACTCGCAAGGATCCTGGAGGGAGCCTGGGAGTATGCCCAACCAGTCTACATGTGTTTTGTGGATCTGGATAAGGCGTATGACCGGGTGCCCCGGGAGATACTGTGGGAGGTGCTGCGGGAGTACGGGGTGAGGAGGTCCCTTCTCAGGGCCATCCAATCTCTGTACGACCAAAGCGAGAGCTGTGTCGGGTTCTCTGCAGTAAGTCGGACTCGTTTCAGGTGAGAGTTGGCCTCCGCCAGGGCTGCGCTTTGTCACCAATCCTGTTTGTAGTATTTATGGACAGGATATCGAGGCGTAGTCGGGGTGGAGAGGGGTTGCAGTTCGGTGGGCTGGGGATCTCATCGCTGCTTTTTGCAGATGATGTGGTCCTGATGGCATCATCGGCCTGTGACCTTCAGCACTCACTGGATCGGTTCGCAGCCGAGTGTGAAGCGGCTGGGATGAGGATCAGCACCTCTAAATCAGAGGCCATAGTTCTCAGCAGGAAACCGATGGAGTGCCTTCTCCAGGTAGGGAATGAGTCCTTACCCCAAGTGAAGGAGTTCAAGTACCTTGGGGTCTTGTTTGCGAGTGAGGGGACAATGGAGCGGGAGATTGGTCGGAGAATCGGCACAGCAGGTGCGGTATTACATTTATCGTATTATTTATCGCACCGTTGTGACGAAAAGAGAGCTGAGCCAGAAGGCAAAGCTCTCAATCTACCGGTCAGTTTTTGTTCCTATCCTCACCTATGGTCATGAAGGCTGGGTCATGACCGAAAGAACAAGGGTGAGAAGCTCAGTTATCCGTGAGGAGCTCGGAGTAGAGCCGCTGCTCCTTTGCGTCGAAAGGAGCCAGTTGAGGTGGTTCGGGCATCTGGTAAGGATGCCCCCTGGGCGCCTCCCTAGGGAGGTGTTCCAGGCACGTCCAGCTGGGAGGAGGCCTCGGGGGAGACCCAGGACTAGGTGGAGGGATTATATCTCTAACCTGGCCTGGGAACGCCTCGGGATCCCCCAGTCGGAGCTGGTTAATGTGGCCCGGGAAAGGGAAGTTTGGGGTCCCCTGCTGGAGCTGCTACCCCCGCGACCCGACCCCGGATAAGCGGATGAAGATGGATGGATTACAGCAGAGAGAGAACAGTGGCATGAAGGTGGAGTGTCATGGTGGTTTCCGGGCCTTGTTAATAAGGCTAGTGGCGGAGGGGAAAAAGCTGTTCATGTGACGTGAGGTTTTGGTCCTGATGGCCTCTGTTGTGCTTTCTTCACGAGGGAGCTGATGTTCAGCTCCCACTTGAGGTCCTGGGAGATGGTAGTTCCCAGGAAGCGGAAAGGCTCCACAGTGTCAATTGTGGAGCCACAGAAGGTGATGGGGGCAGGTGGGGCTGGGTTCTTCCTGAAGTCCACAACCATCTCCACTGTCTTTAGAGCGTTGAGCTCTAGATTGTTTTGCTTGCACCAGGTCACCAGGTGGTCAGCCTCCCACCTGTAGGCAGACTCGTCGCCATCAGAGATGAGTCCGATGAGGGAGGTGTCGTCCGCAAACTTCAGAAGCTTGACAGACTGGTGACTGGAGGTGCAGCTGTTGGTGTACAGCGAGAAGAGCAGGGGGGAAAGAACACAGCCCTGAGGGGATCCGGTGCTGGTGGTCTGTGAGTCGGAGACGTGTTTCCCCAGCTTCACATGCTGCTTCCTGTCAGACAGGAAGTCAGTGATCCACCTACAGGTGGAGTCAGGCACGCCTAGCTGGGAGAGTTTCTCCTGGAGCAGAGCCAGGATGATGGTGTTAAAGGCAGAGCTGAAGTCCACAAACAGGATCCTGGCGTTGGTTCCTGCGGAGTCCAGGTGCCGGAGGATGTAGTGGAGGGCCAGGTTGATTGCATCGTCTACAGATCTATTGGCTCTGTAGGCAAACTGCAGGGGGTCCAGGAGGGGGTCGGTGATGTCTTTGAGGTGTGAAAGCACAAGGCGCTCAAAGGACTTCATAACCACAGAGGTCAGGGCGACGGGTCTGAAGTCATTAAGTCCTGTGGTCCTTGGCTTCTTGGGGACAGTGATTATGGTTGAGGTCTTGAAACAGGCTGGCACGTGGCATGTCTCCAGTGAGGTGTTAAAAAATGTCTGTGAACACTGGAGACAGCTGATCAGCGCAGTGCTTCAAGCTGGATGGGGAGACAGCATCCGGTCCAGCAGCTTTCCTGGGGTTCTGTCTCCTAAAGAGTCTGTTGACGTCCCTCTCATGGATGGAGAGAGTCGTCACTGAGGTGGGTGGGTGGAGGGGGGGGACCTTTATGGAGGGCATTGGTGGGGGAGGCCCAGGATCCCTGCTGAGGTGGGGGGAGGTGGAGGTGAAGCACAGTGGCTGTAGCTGTAGGGAGGTGTCGTGGGGGGATGGTGTCAGGACTGTCCTTTTGTCTTTCAAATCGACAGTAGAACTCGTTCAGGTCGTTGGCTAGGTGTCGGTCATTGAAGGAGTGGGGGGGGTTTTAGGCTTATAGGTGGTGATCTGCCTAAGTCTTTTCCAGACAGTCGCAGAGTCGTTCGCTGAAAACTGGCGTTGTAGCTTCTCAGAGTACCGTCGTTTAGCCTCCTTCACTGCCTTGCTAAACTTGTACTTCGATCTTTAAATCTGTCTTTGTCCCCACTCCTGAACGCCTCTTCCTTAGTCAACCTTAACCTTCTGAGTTTGGCTGTGAACCAAGGTTTGTCATTGTTGTAATTCACCCTGGTGCTTGATGGAACACAGCAGTCCTCACAGAAGCTGATGTATGACGTCACAGCCTCTGTGTACTCATCCAGACTGTTGGTAGCAGTCCTGAACACATCCCAGTTAGTAGAATCCAAACACGACTGGAGATCCTCCACAGCCTCACTGGTCCACTTCCTTGATGTCCTCACTACAGGTTTGCAGAGCTTTAGTTTCTGCCTGTACGCCGGGATCAGGTGAACCATGACGTGGTCAGAGAAACCCAGTGTAGCACGGGGGACTGTGTGATAAGCATCCCTGACTGTGGTGTAACAGTGATCCAGAATGTTCTCCTCTCTGGTCAGGCATTTAATATGCTGTCTATATTTAGGGAGTTCATGAGTGAGGTTCCCTTTATTAAAGTCTCCAAGGACAATAACTAGGAGTCCAGGTTGGTCCGCTCCACACACAGTATCTGGTCGGCGAGCATGCGCTGTGCGTCCTGCACGTTGGCCTGCAGTGAGATGTAAACACTATTATTTTTTTCTGTGTTTTATTATTTCTGTAGAAAAATGAAGAAAGATTTACATCACATTCACACATCATCAGATCAATTGTGTTAAATGTAATTTTCTTGACAGGAATGGAAGAAGAGTCAATGACTAGTTTTCTAGAATGACACACATTGCTCTGGAGATCAATCTCTGCACCCATGGGACGAAAAAAGCTCTTAATTGCTTACTCTTTTCTTTCCCTATCCCTCTTACATGTGTGCTCTCTGTTGATTTACACTCTCACTTATTTTGACAGAACTTGTACTTAGAATTGAGGGCAAACAAGTCTGAGCGTAACTGCAACCTCAAAGGTGAGTAGAGAATTGAATTATTGCTGTTTGCATCATACTGACATTGCTCACTTTCTATGTATTATAAAGGGCTTAATTATTATAGTGTAGATGTTGTGCAGGTCACACTTCTTGCTTTCCCAGGTCAAAGGGAAAAAGTAAAATTAAATACATCTGTTCTACAGTATATTTGAAAACTTCAACCTTTGGAGGTGGAGCTTTCAGTAAATGTCCTCTCTGCTGCCAAATATTTATTGAAAACAGAGCTTATAACAAGGAATACGTTGATTACAAGGCACAGTATGTTAACACAACAATTATAGTTACCCTCAAACTGTGAGTCTACTGGATAAAGATATTTACAGTCCAGCTCTGTGTGTTGTTTAGTGGTTCTGCCACCAAAGAAGACACCTGATAGAGATAAAAGCATCCACTTCCAGTTCAATAAACAGACGAAGAAGAGGAACAGCCATGCTGGTGTGAGTGTATACCTCCAAATCTCTGCAACATTTGCAAATCATTGAGGTACCGGATTGGTGAGATTCTAGTGTGTCTGGATAATGTGTTTTCCGGGGCACTCTTTACAAAGTAACGCATCTGATAGTAATCAACAATGTATTATAAGCACACAGAGGTTTTACCAGTTTTGAAGACCCTATGGGTCAACTATTACACCACATATATTACTGTAAACTTTAATTTGACCTAATAAACTACAGAACTGCAGTTACATGTTTATTATAGCAATATGTGCACACACAGATAACATACACAAAGTGTAACATAGTGCCTGATGAGGACACTCAGCAGGAGTGGGTATTCATGCTGTACAACTTTGACAACAGTGACAAGGTCACCAGAGAGGTAGGTTTCCTTCACGCATATTGTTTAAATTAAATGGTGTTTTAAGTAGCTTACTTTGTACACAGTGTGTATATACAGTATGTATGTGTGTGTATTCTGCAGGACATGTCCAGTCTGATACACTCTATGCATGAGGTTCTAGAGGCGTCGGTCAAGCCGCCTTACAGTGGCACCACACCCCTGAAGATAAAGCTAGTTGTAACTCCATCAGCTGGCCCAGAGAAGATTTTACAAATAGGTAAAAAGCCTTCTTTTTTTATTGTGGGTCGAGTAACTGTAGATATAATTTATCAATTTAATAGACTAAAATGTCACTGGTGTGATGATAATGCTCCTTTCTCATTGAAAACAGCAGCAGGGAAGGAGCAGAGTGCTTTTCAGGAGGCAGCAAAAAGACACTATTGTGTGGATGAAAACATAGAGCGCAGAAACCACTACCTGGATCTAGCTGGCATTGAAAACTATACCTCCAAGTTTGACAATACAGGTATAGTTTGTGCATATCAGCAGTATATAACACTTGATTTCATTAACTTGATTTCATAAGTACATACATTTAAAGCAATTTTTCTTCCTTTATTGGCAGAATCTCCCTCTCAGGAGCCCACTCAGCATGCTCATTCTGCTCTTAAACACCACCCTGTGGTAATCAGAGAGAACTGCATCTCTCCTGACTCTCCCAGAGGCCTCTCTATCCCTTATTCCCCGAGAAGCAAGGCTGCGTCAGTGGGGAAAGACAGGAACGGAGGAGAGGGGAAGTCCTGGAGGTTACATGGCCAACTCCCTGCTTCATGGTGCCATCCTTCCCAGTCTCAGCCTGCAGCACATAGCGTCCTGCAACGTAGTCAGAGCAAGAGGCTTCGCTCCAGGGTACAAGATGCTGACTCACACCTTAGACCCAAACCGGGGGTAGGTAGGGAAATATTTTCCAACCTTCAGCCCTCCTGTGGTGCCTTGGCTTCTCCAGCCCAGAGACATGAGCACCATCACCACCACGAGCATCATCATCATCATCATCATCATCATCACCCTTCGTAAATGCTTTTCAAACGCACATGAGACCGGTAAGAAGAGTTGGTATAGACTATCGACCTAAAATGTGGTAGTTTGAGGTTAAATGCGACTCAGCAGGTCCTTGAATCACCTAATTTATTTTATATTCATTGTGTGTGGTGGAATCAGGCTTAGGCACAGTTATCTTAATGCAAGCAAACCCGAACATATTACCTACACTAGATCCAAGCAGGCCAGTTCAGTGTTTACTGAATACTACTTTTTATAGCCATTTAGATTGGCAGGTTCCTCTCAGATTGCCTCGCAGCTTTAAAAGTTATTTAAATGCACACTTTGTAGCGATACATGACTACATTTTAACCTGTATTGCTGTATAACCTGCATAGTCACATATTTGCTTCCTAGGCCAAATATGTGTTAGCCTGGCTCCACCCAGGTAGGACCAGGCTAAATATGTGTACCATTGAACAAACATTTAATGGCAATGAATAATTTCTCTGTTGATAGTTCATATTCCAATAACAATCCCAGAAAGTCCATGCTTTGTTTTCTTGTATTTTTCTATGCATGTTAGTGACTTTTTTTTTTAACTCAAAAATAGCAAGACAACAACTGTTTGCAATATATTCTGCATTTCTGGCCCAATATGTTGCTTGTAGTTGTATTTTTCCACATCAGGAGCATGATAAAGAAATGCTGAAATATGGTCAACAAAGTAAACATGGCTTAATATGTATCAGGTGGCTAAAACAACAGTAAATACCAGGTTGTTTTAGATGTTTTGGAATCTGCACCCATGTTTATATCGGAAGAAATCCATCATGTAAAAGGCAGAGACACCCATGTCTTCACTGACAGAAGCCTCAGTAGACCATTGCAACCATGTGACATGCTGTAATTTGAGAGTGGCAAAAGCCATTAACTGAGGCAGGTTTGGTTAAAAGTGAATGCACCAAAAAGTAGATAGCAGCACCTTATCACAAGCTGCCTTCTCAAATGCATTAAACATTGCAAAGTGATAATGTTTCTGTACCACAGATTTTATTGTTCCTGCATTGCGGTTATATTTCTGCTCTCACAACATTGTTTTCTTCGATCCTTGCAGGTCATGTGAGTAGTGTCACAAAGAGGTGTTTGTAGAATAGTGACTAGTTTCCCAGTGGCATTCAGATGTTGTTCCTATTTATCTCTCTTGCGAAACTTGCAAATAGACACTGTGCCTGACGAAGGACGCGAGACAGCTGTTTCTATTAATAACCTCTACCCTCTTACCCTACCACGTGACCCCCGTGCCTCACCACAGCAAGCCTGGGTCCAGACAAATGCACAACACCCAGGCAAACATCAACAAAGGAAATCAACAAAGCAGCAACCACAGAGGAGGCCGGACACTGACACGCATAGTTGTTTGACTGCAGCTCTCAACAACCAACAGACCTGTTGGTACGAGGAAAAAAACCCAGGGGATAAAACCTAAAAAACATGAAGTCACTGCAATTTCTTGCTGCTGAGAGCTTTGTCCAGAGCGGTCCAAGTGCTCTGGAGAATCTCAACTGTGTGTCTTTTAACCTCTACCCAATTCTCTTCAAGGCCTGCTACCTCCATGAGCAGGCAGACTTGCTGCATGTTTTGGTCCAGGCATGGCCTCTTCATGTGCTTGACATACAGAGGCTCCTGGGAGAAACAGTCGACTGTCAGATGGACCTCACCTCCCGCACCTGCCGGCTTTGTCTGGAGGCGATTCTAACTGGCTTAAAGGTACTTGGGTTATCTTGAGTACATTATGCTTTATCATGTTATTGTAATACTTGTGTTTTTGTTGCATTTTCCTGTGCCATGTTTTTCAGTTATTCTACTTGTGGCCTTACTGGCTTAAACACACCTTGTTATTGGCTCACAATGGTCATAAGTTGATAGAGGTTGACTAGATAATCACAATCTTTTCCCCTTGTTTTTCTATAGGATTATGTGTTGTCTCCTCCAAGAACCTACGCCAAGAGCCTGCATGTGGTGGACCTGACTGCCCTGAAGGATATCGAGCACCAGCCCTGCCCCTGCCAGTCAACCCTGGGCCGATGGGGAAGAACCCAGCTCCTGACCCAAATGTGCAACGAGACCATGGTGGCCATGCAAGCCAGCGATGTGTCCCGATCTCCCTTTGAAATATCTATTGATGTCCGTTTGAATGGCTTCGTCACAGGCCGCAACTATGAGCTGGTGGCTCAGGCCTTCCTCCTCAAGCGCTACTGTCCACTGAAGCTTCGTTTTGTTAGTTTTCGGGCTGATTCCCTCGCTCTCAAGCAGCTGTTCTATGTTCTTCGCCTAGCAGAACCTGAGTGCATTTCAAAGCTTGAGGTAGTCCACAATGTTCCCCTGGAGGCCCCACACTTGGAGGTGCTGCTGTCCAAGGTGGAATTGCCCAAATTACAGTCATTGACCCTGCCGGCGGGGGCGTTGGATGTTAGAAGGTTGGGCTCTGATGAGAATGATATGCTGTCCATCATCGGCAATCTGCTGGCCCAACTGAGCAGCCTGACTGAGCTCTCTGTTGGTTTCTCCACTCTGACTGGACACCTACGCAGATTGCTTAAGTGAGTAACTAGACAGAGAGGGGGCTGAAGAAAGACAACAAGGTGTCAAATAAATCTCTCTCTCTCTCTCTCTCTCTCTCTCTCTCTCTCTCATCCAGGATACTATGCATCCTAATAAAGTTCCTTTGAAATTAAAATAGCCCCACATCATCACATACCGTTCACCATACCTAGAGCTTGGCATGGGGTACTTTCCATAAAATCATCTCTCAATGCAAATCAAACCAGCTATTAGGCTAACCGACATAAAACCATGCCAATCTCTAGGTATGGTGAAGGGTATGTGATGATGTGGGGCTATTTTAATTCCAAAGGCCAAGGGAACTTTATCAGAATGCATAGTATCCTGGATCCATGAAATAACTGGCCTTTAAAAATACAAAACTGCCTGCCTCTATGGGAATTTAACATAGGGGTGTACTCACTTATGTTCCCTGTATTTTAAGGAAGAACATTTTATTATTTATTTACGATACATTATTCATTCACAAAGAAAATTGGTGTCCTTAAAGGTTGGATTTTTCCTCATTTTTTTAATTAAGGCATTAAGTTCAATTTCCAAAAGATGATTTTTTTATTCCTCTTTTTAGTCAAATGTAGCATGGTTGTACTCATTTATGCTGAGCACTGTAGCTCACAATAATCACCTTTAACCAGGGCCACAGCACATTCCCACTGTATTAAAGCTCTTGGTTAGCAATGGGAGGTATTTTGTTGTTAAAATGCTTACATGGTGCCAGAGTGAGGACAGACAGCTGCACCTGGCCACAGGTTAGCCAAAACCCTACTGCTTGTACTTCACAGTTCAAATGGAAATAGAACTGGAGGCCCAATCACAGTCTGGCATATGACTATTTAAAAAAAAATAATAATAATAAAAAAAAAAGTTAAGCATTTCCTGCACCATCCTACATGTCAAATACTTCTTGAGGACTAACACAAACCATAATATGCATCTGCCTGCTATTCACTACTGTACATAGCAATTGTCATTTGTGTAAAAAGATTGCTGAGGCCCAGGGATTTCTGGTACCATTGACCTTTAATCACATACCAATTAATTTCTTTTTACCTATCTTTTCTTTACCTAGTCCTCTCAACACTCCATTGCAGTGCTTGGAGTTGGCCAATTGCTGCCTGAATCGTTTGGACATGACATACCTGTCCAACAGCCTCCACAGTGAGTTCCTGGTTTGTCTGGACATCAGCGGACATGACATCTTCAGCTCTTTCTCCTCCTGTTTCCACAGACTGCTCAGCCGCTCCTCAGCCACATTGGTCAGCCTGGCCCTTGAAGAATGTAACATAGACGATGAGGACATGGACGCATTCACTAATGCTCTGGCTTGCTGTCAGGTGCTGGAAGAGCTCAAATTCGTGGGAAACCCTCTGACCTCTGCAGCCCTGCGCAGGTTATTCTCCATGCTATCTGCTGGCTTTCCTAAGTTAAAATACATAGAGGTACCTGTTCCCCGTGAGTGCTACTCTGAGGATGTCACTTATCCTCTTGATGATTCCAACCTACTGCTGTACAACAAGGACTTGTTTCAGGAGGTCAGAGGCCAGCTGATGGGGATCCTGGAAGGAGCTGGTAGAGGAAGTGTGGAGGTGTGCACCCCACTCTCGGGGGCCTATGACCCAGACCTTAATGAAACCAGCAATGAGCTGGGAGTGTCCATGTTAAAGTCTTTTAACAATGTCATCGGAAACTTTATAGTTAGCGTAACTGACGTAAACAATAGAAGATCACAGGCTCAGGAAGATAACTAATGGGGTTGCCTGGAGTGATCCAGTAAATGGACTGACAGAAAAAGGTCATGATCTGATTGTTTACACAAATCTATACAGGTGCTGGTCATATAATTAGAATATCATGAAAAAGTTGATTTGTCAGTAATTCCACTCAAAGTGAAGTTTGTATATTATATTCATTAATCACACACAGTGATATATTTCAAATGTTAATGTCTTTTAATTGTGATGATTATAACTGACAGCTAATGAAAATCCCAAATTCAGTATCTCCGAAAATGAGAATATTACTTAAGACCAATACAAAAAAGGATTTTTAGAAATGTTGGCCAACTGAAAAGTATGAACATGAAAAGTATGAGAATGTACAGCACTCAATACTTAGTTGGGGCTCCTTTTGCCTGAATTACTGCAGCAATGTGGCGTGGCATGGAGTCGATCAGTCTGTGGCACTGCTCAGGTGTTATGAGAGCCCAGGTTGCTCTGATAGTGGCCTTCAGCTCTTCTGCATTGTTGGGTCTGGCGCATCGCATCATCCTCTTCACAATACCGCATAGATTTTCTATAGGGTTAAGGTCAGGCGAGTTTGCTGGCCAATTAAGAACAGGGATACCATGATCCTTAAACCAGGTACTGGTAGCTTTGGCACTGTGTGCAGGTGCCAAGTCCTGTTGGAAAATGAAATCTGCATCTCCATGAAGTTGGTCAGCAGCAGGAAGCATGAAGTGCTCTAAAACTTCCTGGTAGACGGCTGCGTTGACCTTGGACCTCAGAAAACACAGTGGCCCAACCCCAGCAGATGACATGGCACCCCAAACCATCACGGACTGTGGAAACTTTACACTGGACTTCAAGCAACGTGGATTCTGTGCCTCTCCTCTCTTCCTCCAGACTCTGGGACCTTGATTTCCAAAGGAAATGCAACATTTACTTTCATCAGAGAACATAACTTTGGACCACTCGGCAGCAGTCCAGTCCTTTTTGCCTTTTGTCTTGTTCAGGAGTGGCTTGACACAAGGAATGCGACAGCTGAAACCCATGTCTTGCTTACGTCTGCGTGTGGTGGTTCTTGAAGCACTGACTCCAGCTGCAGTCCACTCTTTGTGAATCTCCCCCACATTTTTGAATGGGTTTTGTTTCACAATCCTCTCCAGGGTGCGGTTATCCCTATTGCTTGTACACTTTTTTCTACCACATCTTTTCCTTCCCCTCTCTATTAATGTGCTTGGACACAGACCTCTGTGAACAGCCAGCCTCTTTAGCAATGACCTTTTGCGTCTTGCCCTCCTTGTGCAAGGTGTCAATGGTCATCTTTTGGACAGCTGTCAAGTCAGCAGTCTTCCCCATGATTGTGTAGCCTACGGAACTAGACTGAGGGACCATTTAAAGGACTTTGCAGGTGTTTTGAGTTAATTAGTTGATTAGACACCCAGGTGTCTTCAATATTGAACCTTGTCACAATATTCTAATTTTCTGAGATACTGAATTTGGGGTTTTCATTAGTTGTCAGTTATAATCATCAAAATTAAAAGAAATAAACACTTAAAATATATCAGTCTGTGTGGAATGAATGTATACATTATACAAGTTTCACTTTTTGAATGGAATTACTGAAATAAATCAACTTTTCCATGATATTCTAATTATATGACCAGCACCTGTACATTTGTGTAAAGCAGACCTGAATCTTCAAACTTTACAGAAATGCGCTTTGTTGACAATGAATGACCCCTGCAGACCATTTTTCTTTTAAAGGCTGTGTTCTTAGGCTATACTAAATGACATATCTATATTTGAATGTAGTGCTAGTACAGAAAGCTAGCACTGTCCCTATGCATGACTGAAGGCCAACACTGTGGAAATAGATATATTTACATCATGTACAGGGCTTACATTCCTGACGACATTGTGTCTCAGAGGATCACTGTTTTTCTTCTCAGTGCTTCCTACAGTCTGTAAGGCAAACAGATGTGCAGTGCAGATAAATGTAGCTATTGAAGTGGTTATGGTAGATACTTGAAGTTTGCCCAAGATATTTTCTTACGTGTATCTATTGTATGTTTGTTATAACTATATTCTCCTTTCAATGTTGTATTATGGATTTGTAAATGTCAATATTTGCAACATAGGACAGATCCAAAGTTAACAAGTATACTAGTGTACTGTTTATTTTGTCATACTAAAGTCAAATCTTCAAATAGCCTACCATCATTACATAAAAAGAGACACTAACATCTTTCAAAATGTACAATTGTTTTAATGAGCAGTTTTATATAGGTAAGATCTCATTTTAAATATTACACCACGGGACAACCATGCACCGACTGAAGACGAGGATTAACAGCTTTAACTGGAAACCATCTATCTCTTCATCCACTCCTCCCTTTCTTGCCTCTCACGGATCACCTCCTCCAGATAGGGTGTCAGGTATCGGTCATCCTAAAGCAAAAAAGATAAAGAAACTATGAATCAGGATATATCAATATAACAAATCATTCTAGACTAACATTTTTTGGTGACTTTACATAAATATCCTCCAAAGCCAATTGTATTGTTTTCTTTCTATTTAATAACAGTTTTAGACTTGCAACTACCTACGTGTGATTGGTGGTAAACAACGCAGTATAATATGCCTTACATTAAACCCCACATCCAACCTGAACAAAAAACACTTAGTTTTATGTACCGCTTCATATTTTGTCCACTGGTCTTTAGGGAGGATCTGCTGCTTCATGGAGAGATCCAAGGCTCTCTTGATCCTGAACATCCTGTCATTGTACTGAGCCTCTGGAATCCTCCTCAGGGCCTCTTTCACATCTGAATCCTCAAGGATTGTGTCATCACGCATTAAACCTGTCAGAGAAAACATGCAATGCTTAAGATGCTAAATGGAAAATCAATGATACAATAACCCATATTCATCCCAGACAATGTTTTCATGGGTAGTCCTGACATACTGTAGCTTCAAAACGAGTAGCACTGTAAGGTTTGAATGTGTTGACCAATATATTTGGGCTTACCAATTTTGTTGAAGCCACACAAGTTATAATACCATTTGCGGACACCAAGCAGGAGCCTGCCTGTCGCTACTGTGGACATGACAAAGAAGACACACAGACAGTCAGACAGTACAAACTTGATTTTATAGACGAGCACAATATTACGTTTCCATCAGACGTGCGGGGAAGGAGTATGGTTCCAACAGTGTTACTACTACTGGAGTACAAAGAAAATGATGAGACTCGCCTGTAACTTACAAGTTAACCATGTTCAAACTATTCTATCTGATAAAGACATTAGGCCATGGATGACACACAGATAACTTCTTCGTCTTCTGCGATCATTTAACATCTTCAAGTGCATTGGAATGACAGCTGAACCCACACAACAGTGGCTGTAATGCTAAGGAGCTAACATGAGTTGAGTATAACGTTAAACGTTGCATAACAACAAACGATAGCTGGAAGCAGTAACGGCTATTTGGTTAGCTATTAGGAAACGGTTAATCACTAAAGGGACAGCAGAACGAGTATCTAGTTGTAACAGAAATATTTGACTGTGATTAGCATTAGTAGAAAGCGCTGAGCTAACGTTAGCTAATGTTACCCAGCACCATCAGTTAGCACGGGGACACTAGCTAAGTTAGAGGACACACACAAGTCAAATGCGCCAACAGACATATACAGTCGGATAAAATGAACATAACACAATAGTATATGTTACAGTATAACATGCGTAATGCCATACCAGTATAGCACGTTCTTTAGCGAGTTAATTCACAACTGAAAATGTAAGAAAGGAGCGATGTTCATTTACCTGGTGCCCTCGACGCCATTTTTCTCAGAACGACCGCGGTGCGTTATGGGTAAAGAGCATTCAGGTCAATGGATATTGCGCAAACTTACGTTAACGTTTCGGTTTTACAGCTATTTGGGGACTTTGGGAATAATTCAAATCTATAACAAAGTAACGTTTTTGAAAACTCATAGGGCAATCCATCTGTAAATTAAATGAAAATACATCATTTATTTGATGTAAAAGAACGTTCGCTTTTGAATTGATCTAAGACTGATTTGAAGGTAGGTGGAAGTCCATAAAAAAAGTGCAATGGTGGCATGACTACAGATTGAATTGAATTGAAAGCCTTTATTGTCATTGTACTTTACAATACAGCGAAATTAGGAGCGCTACTCCACTGGGTGCATACAATAAATACAATAAATAATCCTTACAGGACATATAAAAACAGTAGGCCTAAAAGAGAAATGATCAGATAAGTGCAAATATCGAAGTGCAGGAGTTAACAGTGAGTGCCTGGGTTTGTCTAACTACATTTGTTTAGGGAAACTATTGCATTTGGGAAGAAGCTATTTTTAAATCTGGTGGTGCTGCATTGTATAGACATATAACGCCTACCAGAGGGTAACAATTGAAACAAGTGGTGGCCAGGATGAGTATTGTCCTTGATGATGTTCTTGGCTCTTGGAGAGTGCGGCTGACTGCAATATCTGACAGGGAGGGTAGGGGTCGTCGTGCCAAGGTACTTGTCCCCGCCAGGATTTGTATCCCCTGTCCACGGGAGCGCGCGTGCAATTAGAGCGGAGCTTCAAAATATCAGTTTCAAATATTAGGCTTATGTCAGGTTTTTCACCTGATATAATGTGTATCCCCTCTGTAACTATTGCTAGAAAACAGCAGACATATCCATATTATCTCATGTTTTTTATTGTGACCTGGTAAAGTCAGAAAATAACACACATGATGACAGGACAGACCCTTTGCATGTTAGGGGAGGGGATAGGCTACACATTATATCTGTCATGGTTGTGTATGTTTCTGTTTCCTGTTTTATTTTGGTAGTGTGGTTTTCTGTCTTGTCTTACTTCCTGTCTTTTGGTTTTCCCGCATTTGTGATTGTCTGATGTCTTTCACCTGTTTCCCAGCCCTTGTTAACCCTCGTTTACGTGTGTGTGTGTGTGTGTGTGTGTGTGTGTGTGTGTGTGAGAGAGTGTGAATATTCCTGTTCCTTGTAATTCCTGTTTTTTGGGATTCTGCCTGTTCCTGTTTTGAAATCTTGCCTGCTTGTTTGCATGCCTGCTTCTCTCTCTGGATTCAAGGAAGTTTGCCATGTGTTGGAATGGTTTGTTTGACTTTGGAGGACGCCATTTCCACATGGTCGACGCCACAAACGAGACACTGATTAACTGGGCACGCTCTGGAGAGCGCACTGCACCCACCACTCACCACTGGTTCCCCTGGACATGACACCCCCTTGCACTATTCTCTGTATATATTTATCTTTATTAAATCACTTAAACGTATTTCCTGTGTCACGTCTGCTTTTGGGTCCAACCTCCAGTGCCGTTTCGTAACAATATCAGGTGAAAAACAGCCTGATATAATGTGTATCCCCTATGTAACTTTTGCTAGAAAACAGCAGACTTCTCCATATTATCTCAGGTTGTTTATTGTGACATGCTAAAGTCAGAAAATAACACATGATGACAGGACAGACCGGTTGCATGTTAGGGGAGGGGATACATATTATATCAGGTGAAAAACAGCCTGATATATTGAGTATCCCCTATGTAACTTTTGCTAGAAAAGAGCAGACATCTCCTCAAAAAATATTGTTCATTAACCTGCATGACTCACATTGATAGGCATATGTAGCTAAGGTGCATGTCAATATGGAACTTTGGAAAACACGGTTGATTAATCCACGATAATAAAGCATTAAACAATTTACACGTTGCCTTAATGTAACAGACAAATAAATGTATTTATGTAGATAAATGAGACACTTGTTACTATGGAAAACCCTGTCGAGTCTTCCACGTCGCTATTTGCTCCATTTAAGAGGTGAATTCGAAGTGCAGCATTTAAAGCAGCACTATGTAACTTTTAGCTGCAGCTGCAGTTCCAATGAGACAACCTTTAGGGGGATCGAAGCTCCACTCTGAGTGCACGCTCGCTCCCGCGGCCAGGGGGATACAAATCCTGGCGGGGATAAGTACCTTGGCATGACAGGGGCAACCAATGATTTTTTCTGCAATCTTGATAATTCTCTGCAGAGCCTTTTTGTCTGCAACGGAACATGCAGCAAACCACCTTTTATATATGTCTATGCAAACCACGCAGAGATGCAGTATGAAAGGATGTTGTCAATGGTGGATCTATAAAAGGACATCAGCAGCTTCACATTCATGTTGTTTTTCCTGAGTAGCCTCAGGAAGTCAAGGCGCTGCTGTGATTTTTTGAAACTGTTGTGGTGTTAGTTGACCATGAGAAACAGTCAGTGATTTGGATGCCCAGCAATTGAATGAATGAACTCTCTCCATGCACTCCCCATTTATGAAGAGAGGTTGGGAGTGTGTGTTATGTTTTCTAAAGTCTATTATGACTTCTTTTGTTTTTGTGGTGTTTATAGGATGAGGTTATTGGCAGAGCACCACTCAGACAGATTCTGCACTTCCTGTCTGTAGGCGGACTCCTCCCCGCCCGTTATAAGTCCTACCACAGTAGTGTCATCTGCAAACTTTACTCTGTATGTGTGCTGTGTGTCTGATATTTTACTGCTGCAACACCGTTATTTCCCTTTTTTTTTTGGGATCAATAAAAATGTATCTATCTATCTATCTAGAGTTGGTGGGAAATGTTGGTAAACAGTCAAAGGTGTATAGTGAATAGAGGAGAGAGCTCAGCACACAGCCCTGAGGTGAGCCGGTGCTAAGTGTGATGGTGGAGGAGAGGTGGGGGCCAATTCTGACAGTCAGTGGGCGATTTGACAAAAAGTCCTTTATCCAGCTGCAGGTAGGTGGGGGATGGCCCATTGGTCCAGTCATTTTAAGCCAAAATGGGGGTAAACCTAGGTCAAATTGCAACAGAAGCACACTCAACTGATTTTGTATCCCCAATATGTCCTAAGGAAAAAAAAGCCCCGAAGAATCGCATTAGGGGAAAGTTTCGAAAAAGACCCAAATATAGCCTATTCATACGCCTATTCATTCTTTTTCTCATGTGAATAGGGAAAAAATCTTAACCTTTAGATATCACTATGAAAATTACTGAGTTGATTACTTACATCAAGACAAACAAAAAATGTTTTTTTGAAATTGTTTGTTAACATGGGCAAACACAACAGATCTAAACACTGGGTATAGCCAGGTGAAAATGTCTTGTTGAATCTTGTTGACATCTTACAGTAAAAGACTTAATGTTAAGGTCTGAATGGAACCCATTTGTTTGGTTTGGGGCTGGGTCAGTGGGGTTGTTTCTGGGGGATGAATCTGAGGGAAGAACAGGAGACAAGGGTAAGGAGAATGCAGAAGAACTTAGGTAAAATAAAAAGTGGCTGGATCAAACAATCAAATTACATACACACCACTAGAGAATGGCTGGTTTAAAGGGGTGATAGAATGATTATATAGGGTATTTTACACTGTTCCTTAAGGTCTCCTAATAGGGTATGTAACATTGGTTGGGCTGAAAATTGCCTGAATGCTATTTTATTAGGCCCTTAACTACCCTGTGAATATGGCTCTATTTGGAACGAGAGCTTTTCTTCCAAATATGGTATGCTCATGAATATTTAGATGAGCTGTGCAATGATTGGTTTGAGCGAATCACATACACATACACTGGAGACGAAACAGTTGTTTCAGTTGTACATTGTTTGTCTGCTATTTCGTTATTAAATTCACTTCTGAGACTCTTTTATGTGAGAAATCAACTATATAAAGCTCAAATATGGGCTGTTTTACGAAAATTGATGGCTAATTGCAAATTTGGTAAGACGTGTCGGACTCCACACAGTCTGACAAGAAAGCGGCAGCCTGCTGGGCTCCATACCCAGGACAAAGTCACCGTTTCTGGGTTACTGGACTACTGGGGCTCGGGGCTCTGCGGAGCAGGCCGGCTGCCGGCACAACTAGAGTATATTTATGTTTGAATTTCGTCACGCCACTTATATTACAGCTACCCCAAGGTCTTACAAAGCTAACACTTGTGTCTGATTTCAATTGAATGCATTTTTGTGAATATGAGGGGTTTCGTTAGCTGCTAGTGTCCCTTCAATCCTATGGGTAAAGATCGTGGCTAGTTAGCTACACTTTCGACACACAGTCGGACAGAATTTGCAATTAGCCATCAATTGTCGTAAAACGGCACATATTTGACCTCTACATAGTTGATTTCTCGCATAAAAAAGTCTCAGAAGTGAATTTAGTGATAAAATAGCAGATGAACAATGTAAACAATTTCTGAGATCTGCGCGACCTATTCAGAAGATTGAAGAAGACTAAGCTGACCTCAGATCAGTGGTGTAGCCTATGTAAATGTCGGTGGTTTGTTGAGATTCGCTCATTTTCAGAGGCAGTTTCAAATTGTGAGATTTGCAGAGGAAAGGGATGTCAATGGGATTTTGAGGTTCTATGTATGTCCTATTTACCCACCAAACTGTCGTTATTCAACTATGACAAGGTAAAATCGGATTTGCATTCTATCACCCCTGTAAAGTACTTCTTCCTGCCTCTATGTATTAATGCTCATGGGTAGCCTAAATGGGTTCCATTCAGATCTTAACATTAAGTCTTTTACTCTAAGATGTCAACAAGATATTTTCACCTGGCTATACCCAGTGTTTAGATCTGTTGTGGTATTTATGCAAATTAGCACATACATAATTAGATTATGGACCGTTTGCCCATGTTAACAAAAAATGTCAAAAAAACTTGTAAAACATTTTTTGTTTTTGTTGATGTAAGTAATCAACTCAGTAATTGTCATAGTAATATCTAAAGGTTAAGATTTTTACCCTATTCACGTGAGCATAACAATAACAATGCATCATACTGTAAATGTTGATTTGATGTTTTGTATGTAATATCTGCGGAAACTATTGCTGTCTGACAAAATCAGTGGCTTTTTAAAATGTAGTGGAGCAAAGTATTAAGTAGCACTTAGTAGTACTTAGTTACATTTCACACAAGTGGGACCTGATCCATACAATCCATGATCATTTTATACAGCCCTGCAAATGTTTTTCAGGCACTTTCATCACATTTATGGTCTCTTTAGCTAGACAATTATGGTAAATAAAAACAGTATTTCAGTCAGACGTGCTGCTATACATTGTGTACATTTATTAAACATCACCTTAACAAAGCAAACTTTATATTTCAAACTCAGTTGATGTTCTATATGTTTAAATACTTTAATATCTACATGTGTCTGACATTATAGTATTTATTATGTGTGATTGACCACTTGTTTTCTGATTCTTCATGTCCCCTCATGAAGAATCAAAGTGTCTTTTGGAACAAACAAAAATCTTCCAGTGTGGCCAAAGCCAACTCAGTGCAAAAGGTCTCATCAGGCAAAGACACCAGGCGGTCCAGGGAGATGTAATTGGGCAGGGTTGGGTCATACTGAGCCTTTCCAAGGTACTCAAGGAACAGGTGGCGCTCTCTGAGACGCAAGTACTTGGAATTGAGGACCTATGGGAGGATATATCAGATGTTCAAGTTATAATTCTGAATATAGACACAATATAAAAGGAAATTCATTTTAATTTGTTTTGTAAAAAAGGTTTTAAAAATCGTTAACCGCCAGCTGTCAATCTACCTGTGGAAACTTGGCAATCAGGTTGTGGGGCACCTTCATGATATTGTGGACGAAGTCAAATATTTGGGTTAGCTTCCTTTTATTGGCAGTCAGCACTTTTGGGACAGCAATAACTATGTGTTGGATCTCATTTTCCTTAAAGCCAAGCTCTATTTCACAGACCTGTGGAACACATTTACAAAAAAGTATTTAAACACAGAACCACAAGATTACTCAAACTATGTTTTCTAATAATGTCTTTTGTCATTCAGTACCTTCAAATTTTCTTTAACAGGCTCCAAACTGCCACACAGTAATCTGGGTAGACGAACTACAATGTTCCGTGTCTGAAGAAAGCAACAAGAGAGAAACAAAACTAGCTTTGATTTGCCATTTCATTTCTACTGACAGTCACAATTTATTTTGTGAAAAAAATTACAAGACACAATAATGGCTGAGCTTCTCAATGAGACTTACTACATCAGTAAACTTACCCTAGAAGCACTGAGGTTGAGTTGCTGCTGATAGAACCCCAGTCTGTTGTCCAGCCTCTTCACACTGAAGTTAAGCAGATAAGGCGCTCTGGACACCATGGATGCAACAGTCTCAGAACTAAACTTCTTTGACTTGAGATAGTTCACCCTTTGCAAACAACAAAAAAGAGAACATTATTAAGACTATCATGGCAAGTGCAACTGCAGAGAAGGAAAATTACCTGACCTGTCACTACTACATAGTTCTCTTGTCAGACTGATTTTTACTTAGAATAAAGAAATGTATACAAAAGGAATGTAAGGTTTCCATTTCTGAGATCCCTCTGTGTCACCTGGACTGCAGTTGTTCCAAATTCTCAGTGAGAATAAAGGGGTTGTGCGTGATGATATAGCCAAAGCGAGAGTCCTCCACCCCGATCTCTTTGAGGAACAGCAGCCTTGGGGCCACATCTGTATTAAAGTTAAGCCTCAGTAGCATGGAGCCCACGTTGGGCCTTTGTTCAAGCTTCCACAGGTTTACACCTGCAATGAGAGGATGAATCATCACAAAATGTGTTGCAGACAGATTTGGGTTAAGGCACCATTTTAAGATCATTGCCTACATCACAATAAATCTGAATCTCGCTTCCATATACAAGTCAATATGATTTCCATTGTTCTCAACAATATTTTTAAAGTCTGTGGTTTCATTACCTAGCTGTACTAGTTTGCTTAGTGTCTCAGACTGGTCGACATAGTCTCTGAGAGAGGTGGACGCAGGAGGTATGGCAGAAGGAACAGATATATTGACAGCCTCTTCATCACTGATCACCTCTAATGCTGAAAACTCAGCAGCAGCATCCAGATCTGGTCAAGGAAGAAAATAAAGACGGAACAACGTATTCAACCATCTCTCTCTCTCTCTCAAAATGAAAACAACGCTTAAATCGAATTCTAATGTTAAATAAAAAGGTTTTTATGGTCATCAACAGCAAACTATTATGTACCGAATGACATCTGGCTTTCAGTCGCCAGAAGAGCATCTCTGGCGATTGGCAACAGGGGGCTCTTATATGGTACAACTTCAGCTGTAGACATTTCTTCAACACCATTGTCTTCCTTAACCGGAGTTGCCAGATGGTTGGCAGCTAAGTCACTGTAACAGAACATCTGTTGTTTCCACCTCTGTTTTGCCTGACTTATTATGGGATTCCCGTTGATAATGAAGGATCCATTTCGGATTTTGGTGGGTACCCTTGTAACTGCAATGCAATGGCGAACTTGAGTGCAATACTGCCAGGTACTAGCCACTGTCTTGGAGCAAAGAAAATGTCTGCATGGTAGACACAGCTGTGTACAGGATGAAGCCATGGTGATTCTGCAACAACAACAAAATACAACAGTATTTTCTTAGAGGTTGGTATCATCAAAGCAATATTATGTGGTAATATCATGCACAACCTAGACCTTCTCCATTGAGAGTACTTCATATAATCTACAAAATAGTTTTCAAACTCACACTACACTTTAATTAGAATAAGATTAAACTTTTCTGACCAAGTATGTTGACAACAACAAAGCCCTAACCCTACCCTAGTCCCCTAAATCTAACCCATGATGGAAACAAATATTGTATGGATAACAAGGTACTTTACATACAGAGGTGGTTTTAAGTGCATATAGGAAGAGTACAGTATACAGTCTGATTAGTCTGACTTACTTATGAAAATGCAAAGACATTGACATTATCATTCCAACTTTCATTAAAATAATAATCGAGCAGTAAAGGACTTGGTGCTCTGACACATGCACATATTTGCACTTCTCTGAGGCTATACTTTTTGTAACTCTATGTGTAGGCTATATTTGTTTTTAACTCCATGCATGCTTTTAGTGGCTAACGTTAACTTAATTTAGCTGTTCATGAGTGTGATGGCGTGTAGAAAGAAACAAAACATCATTAATATCTACAGAAAGGCAATTAGAATAATTTAGCTTTTGTATTTGTTATATTAATGCATGTTACCTTAAGATATGAAACATAAGTTCGGGACTGTTGTCTCTAGCTAGAGGCTAGCTTAAACCAATGAATAGTTACGTTAGCGTTAAATGCTATTTAAAATGCCTCTTTAAGCCTGGGCGCCAAAGACAACATATCATTTTAGATTGATACATTTTTACTCACAATAATTGTATCCTAAACTCAGCTCTATCATACTCCACCAAGGTGTCGCACGTCAAACGTTTTCACGTGTACATAACATGGATGGTAAGAGAACCTACATAAACGGAAGGAGTTCACGGAAGTGTCCCATTGTGGGATGTACCACAGCCACGACATATTTGTGGGTATCACTGAATGCGTTTAATATCCTTATGAGGACAGAACATTTGGAAAGCTGAATTTTATTCAATAAGAGGACGACAGTTATAAATATGAACATGTTATAATATTGGCGGTTAATACTATTTGTTTTGGTGAATACTAAAACGTGTACTTTCACCTAAAAAGACCCCCATTACCTCTGTGGTTGAGTCCCTCTTCAGAATTCCTAAGGGGCTATCTTCACATCTCGCTGCATTTACAACTTCTAGTAAATGAATACAAGTAAAGAAGACCTCAACAGCGACATGGCAGCCGCCGTGGCCCCACGAACACGTCGGAAGGATGATGTCAACTATAACTTACATTTCCGAATGATAAACGAGCAACAAGTGGACGACATCTGCCTTGATTTCTTCTATAAGCCACACACTATCACTCTCCTGACAGTCACTGTGCTCAGCCTCATGTACTTTGCGTTTACAAGGTAAACTACAGTGTGAAAACTGAACATTTTATGTAAGTGCTGTTTAATATACGTTACGTTACAAGTACAAAACCAGATAAGTTATGATACTGTGATGTTGCAGGGATGATGAGCACTTTGACAACAACCTCCGAGTTGGTCTATTGGTGGTTGTTTCCTTCTTCCTGGTTATCAGTGTCCTGGCCTTTCCTAATGGTAAGCTATGTAACTAAACTTACATTGGCTCCATCATGAAATGCTGTCCCAGGCCATGCTATTTACTTGTCTTGTTTACTGTAGTTCTGAAACAATTAGTCAAATAACATGAATCAGGAACTATTTCGATGACTAGTTAATATGTTAAGTTATTTTTTCAAGCACAAACGCCAAATATGCTCTCCTTCCAGCTTCTCAAATGTGAGGATTTGCTGCTTTTCTCTATCTTATGTGATAGTAAATTGAATATTATTAGTTTTGGACTTTTGGTTAAATGACCAAAAGATTATTCTGGGAATAAGCGTCAGATTATAAAAATAATTGTTAGTTGCAGCCATACTTCATTTGTTTACACAGATATCAGATAAAAAGACAAAAATGCCAGTCTAAACATTTGTCCTGATTTAGTGTGAAAGTTCATTGTTGAAAAATCTTAACTTAGGGTTCAATAACTAACTTTTCTCGAGCTATCAACCATATCCTCAAGTTGTCTTCCGTTGAGATAGCTTGGTGATAGCACAGTTGTCAAATGCGGAACTTTACATGATAAGAGATGGTCTTCTAAAGGGAGCTACATATCTCGATGACAATTTAGCAAACTCCATCTACTGAGTAAGACCATGAGATGGGGTTGGTGATAGGGGTGGGAATATTAATCCCTTATTAATCCCACAACGGGGGAAATTCACACTATACTATGAAAAGGTCAAACGCACCCAAAGTAACTCACAGATATGATGCTTTCTTCATCAGGACCTTTTACCAGGCCACACCCTGCAATATGGCGAATAGTGTTTGGTGAGTGTCTACCCACGTTGGCCTCGCTCGCTTTGCATCATTCACATTAACCTTATTTTTCTGCTTGGCTCCATTTTAAATTTGTCTTTATTATCTCTCACTTTCTCCTGTGCTCGGTAGGCCTCAGTGTACTGTACTTCCTGTTTCTTGTGTTCCTCATCTTCCTTAACTGGGACCAAATAAAGATACTGATGTATTGGCTGGACCCAAATCTGCGCTATGCCAAACGGGAAGCCGATATCATGGTAAGGATGGTTGATGTTGGAAGATGTCAGAATGGATGGTAGGATCGAGACATGAAGGAGGCTCCTCTGTCAGTTCTCTGTTATTCCCAGACTCATTTTCTTTTTTTATTAAGAAAAAATTACTATATTTATGTTTTGGAACATAGTAAATTAAGATGAGAACAATTCCATCTTGTCATTTCCAGCTATGAATTTTCTTTCTTTTGTTGCCATTGTGTTTCCAAAAATTCAGTCACCTTTCCCCTTACAGGAATATGCTGTGAACTGCACAGTGATAACACGGGAGCGGATCCTGAGCCACTTTGACATCTTCGCATTCGGCCACTTTGCAGGCTGGGCCATGAAGGCTCTGCTAATCCGCAGCTACGGCCTCTGTTGGACCATCAGCATCACCTGGGAGCTCACTGAGGTAACATGCAGGTGTTCAAGATGCGGTAAGGCTTGATCTGCTCGTGTTAAAATCTGTTAGGTTGATCGCAACTGTCTAAGGACCTAAACAGAAATTCATTCTACAAGGTCACACAAAAAGGCATTACTTGCAATTTGTAGTGATCTAGCTCAAACAGGCACGCAGAATTGCTTCAACTCGGCCTGTGCTGCCAAGGCAACAAGGGTTGTTTGTTTGGAGGAAACTCATCATAACAAAGCAGTAGTATGAGCAGGAGTTTCTGCACATACATGATGTTGCCTTGACTGCTGCCAATTTTTGAATAGAGGGATTAGATTACTGGATTTAGCCTAATGCCAGATGCACTTATCACAGAATCGACTGTGTCACGGGTCCTGCGGCCAACCACGTGCTAAAATCATTCAGATAACAGTCAAAAGAAATGTAGTCCCTTGATTAAAAAACATTTAATTTTCACTCCACTTTCTACTTTTTTTCCACAGCTGTTCTTCATGCACCTGCTGCCAAACTTTGCAGAGTGCTGGTGGGATCAGGTGATACTGGACATACTGTTGTGTAATGGAGGAGGCATCTGGCTGGGTATGACCGCCTGCCAGTTTCTGGAGATGAGGACCTACCGCTGGGCTAGCATCAAGTCAGTGAAGCTTGTGTTCTTTTCCCTTGTCTCTTTTCTTTTCTTTCCTCTCTTGATACAGCTACAAAATCAGGTAGTACTGGCAGAATGTTTTAACAGAAAGTAGATAGTTTATGATACTAGAATTCTGCATACTATGTTTAATGCAAGATTGCATACGTGTATAGATCTTAGTATCCTCAAAAGCGCACACACTGTACTCTGTTCAGGGAAATCCACACCACCACAGGGAAGATAAAACGAGCCGTGCTCCAGTTCACCCCGGCCAGCTGGACTTATGTGCGCTGGTTTGACCCAAAGTCCTCCTTCCAGAGGCTAGCAGGCATCTATCTGTTTATGATCCTATGGCAGGTACTGTATTCTTTGACCTTCGACTTATTTGTTAGTTTGTCCTCGCTATAAGAGCTGTATCTGTTGACTATCTTTGTTAATTAATCAATGAATCAAATATTCTAGAAAAGCTTTCCTTTCACTATGTCATCCTGCTGCTAACACTACTCAAATAAACAAAATATCCATAAGAAATCCTTTAATGTTGTTGTCTGTCTTACATTCTTTATCTTCACAGCTGACAGAGTTAAACACATTCTTCCTCAAGCACATATTCGTCTTCCAGGTGTCTCACCCTCTCAGCTGGTGTCGCATTCTCGTCGTTGGAGCCATCACTGCACCCACCGTACGGTATGTTTAACCTTCAAAACAACATCTTTACACTACACCTATGAGCAACAATAAATGTGATACACTAGATTTTGTCTAGTTTTTTGGGGGGAAAAGTGGTGGCTGTTTCAGATGCTTTCTAACAATCAAGTCTGAGTGGAAACCATAAATCCTTACTTTGTTACTTTAAAAAAATTTAAATTTCTAATTTTCTTCAACTTTTTCAGACAATATTATGCATACCTGACAGACACTCGGTGTAAACGAGTTGGCACACAGTGCTGGGTGTTTGGGTAAGTATCCTTTGTCCTGTCAGTTCATGTTTTTCACTGATCTAGGAAACAAAACTGCATTAATAGTAGCAAATTGAAAAGCAATCCACACTAAAACCACTGCTGTGTTGGCCACAAGCCCACAATCTTAGTAGTGCAAGTTTTTCCAGGTCCTACAAGCTATTTTAGTGTAGTTGATTGGAGTGACATGAGTGAATGTGTAAGGTTTTAAATGCAGCTTTATAATAGTGTACTTTTTTAAAGTCAATTGAAATTTATAATGTAATGTAGTTACTGACCTCACCTCAGACACAAAGCTGCTAATGGCCTCAGTCTGCTCTAGTTTCAATACGAGACAGGCTCTCTCTCCGTCTGCATGAAATACTTAACATTGAAGTTGCTCTTTTGTCCGAAGTGTAACCTTCACAATTGAATTCTGTTTCCACAGCAGTATGGTGAGTGAATATTGTTATGGGTTTGAACGACTGGGGAGCAATAATACAGAGCACACATGCATTTGGACTCATATGCCACAGGTGTTATGCATCTACAGAGAAGCCCCTGCAATTAAATGGTGTTGCCAAGAGAGGGAGCCATTGTTAAAAACAAAAACTAATGCTGTTTTAATTTCCCTTTAGGGCCATCGCTTTCCTCGAGGCTCTTGTTTGTGTGAAATTCGGTCACGACTTGTTTTCCAAGACACAAACTCGCTCTGTGCTCCTTTGGCTGCTGTGTCTGGTAAGAAACAAACTTCAGTAAGTTCAGAACAGATGCATCAGTATTATGCAACTATACTTCCTGTGCAAATATAATAACACTGCGATGTCCTAATGTACCTTTTCAAAAAGGGACACCAATCACTGTTAATGTAGTTTACTCCTTTTCAGTTAAGTACTGAAAAATAAGTAGATATCATGCCTTACCTCTGCTAGTTGTTTCTGATAACAGTTGACAACAGTCACTATGAAGTGTGTCAGAGACCTGAAGCTGACCCAGCTGCACGTTTCTTTCTAAGGATGTTGTTTATGATTTTATCCCAACTGATACTCCACTGAATTTGGCACGTTCAAACGGCCTAAAAACTCTGCAGTCTTAGTTAACTTCATTCTTGCTAGTCTGTTCACACAAAAAGTCTGGATACATTATTGCTACAGTATAGTATAATATGTATAATATATATATGTATGTGTGTGTATATGTATGTATGTGTGTGTATATATATATATATATATATATATATATATATATATATATATATATATATATATATATATATATATGTGTATATATATATATAGATATATATATATATGTGTGTGTGTGTGTGTGTGTGTTTTGCAATACATATGCAACTTTAGGTTTTCTATTTTTTCTTGAACCAAACTTTTTTGCATCCTCTTTTAGGCACTCATCACACTTCTATGTTTATATGGGATGATGTGGTATGAGCAACATAAAATGAAGGTGAGATGCTGCTTTGGTTTCCTGATTGAAATCTTAGCTTATATTTTAGTAAGTAAGTATTAATTCATAAAATGTTTAATAGTAATTTAAAACCTGCTGAAAATTTTGTTTTGCTGACTTGTTGTGAAAGTTAAAGCCACAATAACAGAAACTTTGAGTTGTCATAGTAGGAAAAGCAAAGGTGGACTCTATTTTATACAGGTGTCCCAGTAAGGCATGGCAGTGTAACAGTGAGCCATGCACAATACTAGGAACCTGAAACTAAAGCAGCTAAATGAAATTACGCCGTCATTTTTATATATATTTACACCTTTTCTGATTGTCCGTAAAACAGTCAGAGATTTCTAGCTTGCTGTGTAGTTACTCTTTAGAGCTGCACTTTATTATTTAATACTCCTGAGCTTCCTTCTGTTTACAGAAAATTCCTCTACAAAGTGAGGACTGCGATGATGGCAGTGTTGTCGATTTGTGTGGTTTTGTCCCAGATGGCGTTGCAGGTCAGTCTCATAACAGGCAAATTGGTGACAACTCTTCCAATAACTCAATCCAAAATGTTAAACATAGTTGTGTCCATTCCTCCATCCAGCTCATTCATTGAGAAGTTTACAACCTTCAAGACGTAAGAGAGCTTCTGGGAGGAACAGATTTATGAATGGCCATGGAGGAAAGAAACAATAAACCGCAGTAACACTGAGTATTCACATCTTCTGTAAAAGGGTGAAGGATACACCAATAGAAATAATACATTTTATTTCTATGGATACACCCACCAATGTACTGAATAATTGTTGTAAAAGTTGCATCAAGGGTTTAATAAATCCTAGAGGGCAGAAAGAAGACTCCAAAACAAAGTCACATAAACAAAGCCTTGATATACTATATGAACTTTTCAAGTTCTTAAGTTCTAGTGGAGTCCGAGGCGAAACACACCAATGAGCTGAATGCTCCATAGATCTGCAGACTGGGGTGTTGATTTTCTAGTAATCTGGAAGTATAGTAGCAGATCTTTAATACTAATACAAGGACAAAATTGGTCTTGTATTTAATGTGAGATATTTTTAAACAGACCTAAATAATGAAGTTACATGCACTGGATTTTGAAAGAGAAGATGGCCTTACTTGGACCAAAAACTCTTGAATGCTAGCCTCAGCATTGTCCTACACCCAACATTTTCTACCTTGAATTACTGAATATTGTTTGGACGCTTTGCACTGTGGGACATGTTTAGTATGTCCCGTCAGGGGTGTTTCAAACTAGTCTACAACACATTGAGCATGCATATGCTACACATAGACTTTTTTTGCACTTTACCTTTTCGACTGTGGTTTCTTTAAATATTAGGGTGTACTAAATTGAATAACTTCACTAAAAAGATCACAGTTATTGTTGTGTATGGCATTTTGTAAGTCATTTGAATTGGTAATGAATATTTGTCAACTTTGTTGATTTAATATTGTTTATACAATTGCCAAAAGTGACCACATTTTACACGTATCTATAATATAGTAAAGTATATTGGTATATACTGGTATATTCTATGCTTTTCTCCAATCAAAATTGCATCATCAGGAAAGATGTTCTAGTCTACTTCAAATGAGAGGAACAACCAAGTGTTACTGAACCAACTGTAGCCTTTTACATTTTACCCTTTTTTATCCATCATGAATTTGATTATTGAAACTGTTGAGATGTTTGCAATATTTGTGTTTGTAATTAGAGAGATAAGTGTGTGATAGGTGTGGGACAGAGAATACTGTGACATTAAATGCACAAGCACTGTGGGGACATTACATTAGCAGAGGATAATCACTGGTGTGACATGATCATTTTCAAAGGCAGTCTTTTTGCTTTTTTTAATGATACAAATTAATTAAATGGGACTGTAAGTAACTGGTCCATATAAGCTATTCTTAACATTGTTGAATAATGCATTATAGTTCATATTTAGTGTTAGAATGTGTTTTACAACTTCCAAGTAAGTTAATGTCTGCTTATTGAATTTGTATTGATGTTGTTTGAATTAAACTTTTTTTTAGCATTAGTCTGCCTTAGTGGTTCTAGTCCTTTGACCGTTTACAAAGCTTTAAGGGTCAGACTGCACTGTATTTAATATAAAATGTTGTCAAATGTGTTGATTTGTAACCTCCAGTGCACTATACTTGGTATTTCTGATTTGTAATTTTATATGGGTGGGTTTGCTTGTTTTGTAAACATTATTAAATGATAACATATAATTTATTTGTTTTTCAAATTATATGGTAGTATACAGAGTAGGGCTGGGCAATATATCGATATTATATCGATATATAAGACTAGATGTCGTCTTAGATTTTGGATATTGTAAAAAGTGTTGTCTTTCCTGTATTTAACGGCTGCATTAAAGTGATGCAATTTTTTGAACACTCCAGACTTACTAGCTGTTTTAATATTTGCCTTTACCCACTTAGTCATTGTATCCACATTACTGTTGATTATTTATCTAAAATCTCATTGTGTAAATATTTTGTGAAAGCACCAATAGTCAATCCCGCCGCAAACATAACATCGATGTATTTGTTCAAAAATATTGTGACATTTGATTTTACTCCATATCGCCCAGATCTAGTACAGAGATAATGGTTAAGTGTACTTGCTCACCTGAAATACAAAATAAATCTGCAGCTACCACAATGATCTGGAATCACAGTATCTTCATTAGGCTATACCCACTGATTTTGTGATGTATGCAGTGGATAAAGACTAAATGCAGTGCTGCAACTAATCATTATTTTTATTATTATTTCATCTAGCAATGTTTTTAATAATCAATTAACTGTTTGGTAAACATCTGAAAATGCTGCAAAATGTCTATCACAAATTTAAAGAGCCAAAGGTTACATCCTTTTTTTTACCCCCACCAACAGTCTGAACTCAAAGATGTGTAATTATAAATGGTGTAACAAAAGGAAAAACATTAAATCCTCACATTGTGAAACTGAACCTAGCAAATATTGCATTTTGCTTTGCAACATTTTTTTTTACTAATCAAGGACTAGGGATTAATCGCTCATCAAAATTGTTGATTCATTTTCTTTTGATTGACTAATTGATACTAAAATGACTAAAGTATGCTTCCCATCGATATATATAAACAATAACATATTTAAAACCCTTAGCTTTATAATTATTTTCATTCAAATGACACACAATAACCCCATGTTAGAGCCATGTGGTATAAAGTCTTGTCAAACCTTCCTCTTTGTTATGTTCAGCTACTACATTTCCCATAGTTCCTTTGTGAGTGGCCGCTGTGCTGGATGACAGCTATCCGGCGGCGCCGAAACACCGATAGACACTCAGACGAAAAAGCCATGGCGGCCACGGGTGGAGGGAAAATTAGAAGCAGGAGATATCATATCGCCTCTAAACCTTACGCCAAGAGTAAACAGGTAAACCGAATAAAAGTGTTCGCGTCAAAAGCCAGTGTCGAGGACAGTACGATGATTGCAGTGCCATTATGTCTTAGCACTTGTTATTGTTTTGTTGGACATTTTATGGCCTGCCGTTAGCGCTCGTGGCCTCCACGCGCTACTAGCATGTAGAGGAAATGCTAGTGGGCTGGCTTATTGGTTAGCAAAACGAGACGGACTTGACAGGTCAAATCAAGGAACAGTGAGTCGTTTAGACTAATTAACCAGTATTTAGTAATGTACAAGTACACACTTGACGCGTTGGGATAAACAGCGTTGATCTATTAGTAAGTTCTCCTAGCTTAGTTAGCATAATGCAAGGAAGTACAATTCTAATTATTAGCTGATGTAGCTAATGCTAGCTAGCGTTGGCGAGCAACGCATTGTTGTCTTCGGTTCTTAAGTTCTGTAGGCGTCGCAGGAAGAAATGACATTCTAAATTACACATTTCCACAGTTATGTGTAGTCGCTTTTCATGCATTTACATTTTGAGATAGTGTTTCTGGCCTGTCTGAAATCATTTTGGATGCTAGGCTAGCTAACGCCAAATCTCAGCCAGTTGGATTGCGCAGGAAGCATTGGCTCATTAGGAACCCACATGGTTGCCTGAGTGGATTCACTTGCCGCCTGGACATCAGCTAGCGTTAATGTTGGCCTTTAAAACATCTCCATAATGTTAACAGTGGACAAGTCGTGTCTTCATGCGTGGTTGTTTATATTAATGTCAGCCTATTGGTGTATTCTCTGACCAGAGAGGCAACTACACTGGAAAGTTTACTTTAAAAATGGAGCCAGGGGAGTTTGACGAGAATCTGAATATTGATAATTATACAAGCAGCTGATTATTGTTACCAGCTAAAGTTTATCAAGTAGATGCACTCATTTGCCATTTTATTATGTAAACCTAGTAAACAAGATTTGGATGGATGGTCATTGTTTAGGCTGGCATTAGTTACCCATCCATACCAGTGTATTAGGTGTATACAATTTAGCCAAGCATATACAGTTAGTTAATGTGATTATTATGACTTATACAGTAGTGATTTTATAGCGATGTAGACAAACTAATGTTACTTGTTCAGGTTTTTCAATTATTGTATTTCTTGGGCATTGTTGATTTTTGCACGAATGCACTTTTTGGTCTACCTTCATTGATATAAATGGGGTGACAAAATTGACACAATTGGTTATACAGTGTTGAAATTAAGAGATTGAATGGAATATGCATTCATGCCAACACACTGACAACATGAACTTGTAATATTAAGTTTGATTAATTGCAAATATGAGTTGAACAGTGTCTCAGTCATGGCATATACAAGTCATTATTATATTATTTTAATGTCATTGTATATTTGAGGAAATGGCAAATAATGCAGAAGTGTTTGAAGTCCATTTAAAGTCAGGAAAAAACAATGATTATCCAAATCTTGTGTATAGTTGTCCTTAAATGATGGGTTTAGCTTTTCTTCAATAGCCTGGTTTAGTCAACACTTCTGAATAAAAAGCAGAAGGAGCATGGTTAGACATGTAATGTCTGCAGCATTGCTCTTAATTCTTCTTACAACCTGTGGGATTGCTTACTTAAAAATGGGAGTCTTTCTTTTCAATACAGCTGACTCAACGATCTTAAGGGGTGTAAGGGTACACATTTATTTAATTTATTTATTATGTGAAAAGCTAGAATAAATGTGATGATGCACTGATCTACTTTAGGTAACTGGCATAACAGTTCGACATGATGGCTTCAGAGCAGAACAGGTCATTTAGTCACATGATCCGGCCTGTCCACAGCAGAAATGCAGTACCCCTAAATCCATATAACAATAGCTTATTTAGCACTAAGTAAACTAGTACTGTGGTGGATATTACACTTGCTCTTGGTTAGTTTAAGTTGGGTGTATTTGCACAAAAGTTAAAGTGCAGAGTAGCCCACAGGTGTATTTTTTAGATAAGCAGTAAACAAGAGGCACACATGGCTCTTATCAGGAGTTGAAAGCTACGATGGGTTAAACAGTGTGCACATGAAGTGACACACCATCTAGCTAGCCCCTTTTCTCAACCTTTCCCTTCTCATCTACTTTCTTGTCACAAAAAAAATGACAGCATAGCCAAAATCTGAAGACATCCAAGTACAGTCCCAGTACCAATCTAAAGAGAGCCAAAAAAGCTAGCTGGACAAAACTGTCAAAAGTTTTACACCGTCTTGTTCAATGCTGTCCAATACACTCTTCCCTTTAATAGGTCAATGCATTCATAGATTATGGTTTTTGTCTGTTGCTTTGTCGTCCTTTCCTACTCCCAACTGCTCAATCCGTTGGACATTATGAAACAGACCTTGAGTTATGAAGCATTTTATGCTGTTATATTCAACTACTGGAGCAAAATTTTGCTCAAGTGTGACAGCATTTCCACAACTTTTGTGAAGACAATATACTGCCGACCTAACTCATATGTCTGCAAACCTATTCAAAAATACTGGATAAATTCCAGTTAGCCAGTTCAGACCTCGAGGTTCCCTGAATATGTAAAGGACACTTTTTCACTACAGCTTATAAAAATAAATTCCTGGAAATTATATTTCTTTCTAAGTGTGGCGTAGGAGACGGGACTCATCCTTACCGACTGGAATTCATCTCGACCTCAGTACAGTGGGGAACAGCGTCACTGGCTCGCTGCTTCACAGAAGCATACACAGTCAGTGCCTGACCCAGTTTCACGCTGTCATACTTGTGTTTTGCTTAGCACTGGGTAGGACTAATGGTTTCTCATTGCAAGTGGGCCTGTGCAGCGTATTCATAAAGTAAATGCAGTGTTAATTGCTTTATTTTGTGGAACTGTTATATATGACTTGAAAAGGACTTATACCGAATTATATGGGATTCCTTTGCCACGAATTCATTATATTTCATTGCATCAGCATCTTATTGTTGTCATTTTTCACAGTGTTGGTAGTTGAAAAATGAATTGTTGTTTTACATGCGTTGACTTTCATCCAATGCTGATTGGTAAGGAGATTTTCTAATGAGGAGGCTACAAATAATAGCCTGAGTTGATGGGACTTTATTTTGTCTATATGCATTTGTCTCTGTCTCTCGCTCATTTCAACCCCTGTTCACGGCTTCCTCTCCCTCATGTTTTTATCATCAGCAGCAGTCAGGCCTCATCAGTCGAGTGACGGACACGGTAAAGAGCATCGTTCCTTCCTGGCTGCAAAAATATTTCAAGAATGAAGATGCTCCTGAAGAAGGAGGGGCTGTTCTGGGGACAGAGCAGAACTGCCAGCCACCTCCTCCTCCTAATGGCAGCGAAGAGGGACCTCTTCCCCTTGATGGACGTGACTCCCCAGAGCCAAGCACCAGTAACGCAGGTAAAGGACTCGGTCAGTCCCTTCGCATCTCATCAAAAAGATTAGCTAGGGAAGTTTATATTCCATGGATGAGAATTGAGTCTAAACATATCTGTGCATGCCAATTCTTGTACTGTACCACCAACCTCATCTGTGACTTCTTCCTCTCTCGCACAGAGCCCTCAACCAGCCGGGCATCCTTGAACTTTCAGGAGTATGTGCTATCTCGACCTCCTCTGAGTCGTTCTCACCTCCACTTTCCCCCGCTGGATGTATCCTCGCCGACCCTGGGGGCCTCCAGCAACCTCTTCTCCCAACCATCCACCTCCTCAGCCCCTGGGCCCTTTTCCACAGGCTTCTCTTTGGTCAAAGAAATCAAAGATAACCTCTCTCAGCACGAAGATGATAACATCTCCACCACTAGCGGCTTTTCCTCCCGTGCCTCAGACAAAGGTAAAAGCAGAGCATTTGAGCAAAAAGTGTTTTCTTTGCATAGATTGACATGTTTGGGTGTCTTTAAAGTCTGGGATGTCTGTATAGATATAAATATAACTGCAGCATAGTTGCAACATTACAAATCACAAAGAAGTGGGCCGTATTGAGACAAAATCTTTCCACACATTTTGCCCTCCGTAGTGGCAAAAGGTAATTGAACTGATGTTCGAACTTCAGTAAAGTATAAAGAGTTTTACGTGTGACGTTTGATCACCTTGTAATTGTGTGTAAACAACTGAATGTTTGATCAATTCATGTTCTTAGTAATTTATTTTGACGGGATGATAGAATAAAGCCCTATAAAATTAAGTTATTTGGATAAACTTTACATTCTTACAGACAAATTCTCTGTGTGCACACTATCAGGCTACTGTTAAACTTACATTATTGATCGAGACTCATAGCCACTAACACATTTTAACCTTCTGCATTAAAATTATACAACATATGTCTCGAAAAATCTTTGCATTCTCTGAATTGTGTTTATATCCCTTTCCAACTCCCTTTTGGCTTTTTGTCTTGCCTCCAATAGATGTTTTATGCCTGCTGCGAAATATTATGTGATGGAAAGAGAACCTGCAGACGGTTGGCTGTTTATTGCACGATTGGCCCACCCCTGCACTAGTCATTATGCTGTTGATTTAAATGTGTGAAACTACAAAAATGGCAGAAAACACATTTTCTGTGTGATCAATTTTCTTTTTTTTTCTTTTTTTTTTTTTTACATTGTTTGTGCCTGCTGACTTTAGGAATCCTTGGTAAATCTATTACTAAACTATTAATGTTGCAGTAGGCAGAGGCTGGTGTAGGCAACTATATTTCTTTTATGTGTAGATTGGCTCAGGCCTGGAATGTAGAGACTGGACCACTGAGTTAGATTTCTGCTTTGGTGCTCTCTTAAAGTGGTTGGAGACGTTAAAAAAATAAAAAAAAAACTTTTCTTTTTTCTGCTTCTTTAACAGATGTCCCTACTTCCAAAACGGCATCACTTCCCCAACTTTGGTCTCCAGAGACGGACAGAACACACTCTGGGCCTCAACATGCCCAATCCAGTCTGAAAAGGCCTGCTTTCAACCTGTCTGTATTTGGAACTTCCTCCAATGTGAGTATCTGTGTGTCTGTTCATCAAGATACAGAGCAACGCCTGCTAAAAGAAAAGATCTGTGCCACAAAGCTCTGCATTTTGATGTGTCATGGTTTGTTTTAGGTCTGTGCTGTTGAAGCAGTGACCCATTTAAGCCTATTTCACACATAATTCCCAGTAAATTACTGGGATAACATTTTAGGCACCGCTACCGAGTAGAGCTGCAACGATTAGTCGATTAGTTGTCAACTCTTAAATTAATCGCCAACTATTTTGATAATCAATTTGAGTAATTTTTTAAGACAAAAAAAAAAAAAATCATTCCAGCTTCTTAAACGTGAATATTTTCTAGTGTCTTCTCTTCTCTGTGACAGTAAACAGAATATCTTTGAGTTGTGGACAAAACAAGACATTTGAGGACGTCATCTCAGGCTTTTGGGAAACATTGATCCACATTTTCCACAAATATTCTGACATTTTAGAGACCAAACAACTAATCGATTAATCGAGACAAAAATCAACAGATTATTCAATTATGAAAATAATCGTTAGTTGCAGCCCTACTACTGAGGAACACTTCCATCTTGCGCCTTTTCACGCATGCCATGGCAGTGCCCAAATAGATGAGTGCAAGAGAAAGTCCAGGAGATGGCGTAAAACTCAACAGAACAGGTCGGCAATGAGTGAGTCCTAGCTAGGTCCCATATTAACAGATTATGCTGAAACAGCTACTACACGCTGTATTTCCTTTTTTAGAAACATTTTGCTTTATTTGCAATCATTTCTCAAAAGCATGATGTGTCTTACAATTATTATCCAGGATATAGTGTCCTTTCTCTTACAGAAAGAGTCTTTGGATCATATAAATCTGTTTTACTACTGTAAGTCTGTTCAGCTTTACAGCTATCAAACATACATAGCTGATGAACAATTCCACATTCATTTTGCAATGTGCATCTCGGATCACCTTTGCACGCTCTATGGCCACTACTACTGTCATTATAATATGAACAATAACTTTGCCGTCAGTGGGCAAATTTGCTAACGGTACCTTAGGATAACCTTATTTGAAGCAGGTAATTTAATGTCACAGCTCATATTACATACACTTTAGTTAAAAAACAAATACGTCTCCTGCCGCGGGGAGTCAATGGCAGAGGGACCGCAGGATGCGCTAACGTTAGCTTCTTCTTCAGAGCCCATAACGCTATTTTCCAAGTTACTGTAGCTGTCATATTTCACAGCAGATCGCCTAAATGTATATAGCGAGAACACTAACATGTCAGTCTTGAATTTGGCCTGTGAACCCCAACTCTATAAAAGTGATGTGTTTCAAAGCGACCAATACATTTTAGGTGTAGGTACATTTTAATACTTCAAGTTTCAACTTCAATAATTAATAACTACGTGATTTTTATTAAATCACGTGCATTATCTGGAAAACCAATGTTACGGTCACTCGCAGCCAGACATTATGTTGATTTGTTGCATTCAGTTTCACCTGGGATTCACATGTTGTACGTTACCTTTTCATGTGCATGGGTGGCAGCATGCCAGACACCACAACTCAGTCTAGCTGACTCATAACAACTAGTCTGCATTTTCACTCAGATGTCTTCCAAGTATTAAAATTATAAAAACAAACTTCAGAGGGTTAGGGTTAGTCTGAGTTTTTTGCTTCAGATGTTCGTAACACTTTTCTATATTAAACCCCATTGGATGGTAATATATTTACATTTTCTAAGATACAAAATATTTGACATGACTTCATTAGCAGAAGAAAACAGCTGGCTTTTAAGGGTAAAGAAGTTGAAATACTATTGAATATTGAAAAGAGTGCAGGATGTATTTGCATTCTTCTCAAGACTGTTTTGTTTAGCTACTTTCAAATATTGAGTTTGAGAATGCCATTGATTAGTAATACAATGAAGTTTAAATAATTTCTCCTAATCCTAATGTAATTGGATTTAACCTTCTCTGTTCCAGTCATCATTAAACAGCACAGTGCTAAACTCCAGCCAGCTCGGAGATTCACCCTTCTACCCCGGGAAGACCATGTATGGTGGAGCTGCTGCGGTCAGGAGCTCTCGTGCTCGTCCTGGAACACCGTACCAGGTGAGCTAGTGAGAACTGCACAATCTAGGAACTTGTGTGTCCATGGTCAAATCATTTTATAATAAATAAATAAACATAACTTCATATGATGAGCTAGCGTACTAGGTTTAACACATTAGTTATATTCATATGCATTTAGTGTTCTGGCTGTTCAATTTTAGCAGCCTTTATTGGGTGAGCTCTGACACGCATCATAGGAGGAATGTGACTTTATTGTGAATATTATTAATTGAATTGGACACTAAATTAGCTAATCTGATCTGTAGGCCCCAGTAAGGAGACAGATCAAGGCCAAGCCTGCTGGTGCTCAGCCCTGTGGGGTGACGAGTGCCACAGCCAGACGCATCCTTCAGTCCTTGGAACGCATGTCAAGCCCGCTGGCTGTGAGTACACACACACACGCATACCATCTCCTCTGTTCAAACTTTATTTCATCTCAAAGTTTGACAGTGGTTGGACATTAAATATGTTGCCAATTAACATGTTATTGTTAAAACAATGTGATGCATTCATATTTTTCTTCTACAGGATGCCAGGAGAATCCCAGCAGCAGCTGCCTCCTCCCCCCTGTCAGCAGTAAGAGCTTTTGATATATATTTACATGTATTGTAAGCATTTGTTTGCATTGACAATACATAACTGTATAGGATTTATAATCACAGACATCAAAACCACCTATAAACCTTGTATTGATTTTGTCTAACAATAAAATACGGGTTTCTTAAATGAATTTCAGTCAATGGATGGCACAAATCTAGATGTTTCCCCTTTCCAGTCGAAAAAAAAACGTGTAAGTACAGATTTTAAAATTCTTGTGATGGTATCCTCATGCTTGGTTTGTCAAAAATTCCTTTGCATGTAGCTATCAACATTGAGCCTTGTTTTTCCAATTTTATAATAACTGTGTCCCTGTATAACTTTAAGCTTACTGCAAATCAACAACCAAACTTCAGTTGTGTCCTCTGCCCAGTGTATTTTGCAATTTAGCACAAGGCTTAGTGATATGAACAGTGATATCATTGTACAAACCCAGCAGCACTTGTTGTGGTTTGTCCTGTCATTTCCTGTCCTACAGCCTGTTGGCCTCTGTTACACCCGTTAATAGGATTCTCCTCGGCTGATACACAGCTGTGTGTGTGTGTGTGTGTGTGTGTGTGTGTGTGTGTCCTGTGTGCGTAAAGTGTAGTCCATTGTTAAATCGTGCCAGCTCTGGACTGGACTTATCCTCAGTAATAACTGTTAGGCATTCCCAGCTGTGACAGCTGCTTTGTAAATCAACAACTATTGACCCTCACAGGTCCAAAACAAGAAAGCCTATTATGTAACGTGGCCTTTCATGACTGACTGTTGCTTTGGGATTTGTGTCCACAACAATGCACAGAACATTGTGGCTGCGCGACCGGTATAAGTCCGCAGCTGTCCGCGGACATGGAGTGCAGAAAGTATGTCCGAGCCTCCCAAACTGGGACTCCGTTGCCTGCTTGTTGGTTTACATAGATCGATTGACGGGCGTCGGCTAGCGTTCAAAAAACAAACTTAAATTAGCATCCCTACTAGAGATTGTTCACTTTCTGGGACACAGTTTCATGTTTGAGTTTAGAGCAATAAACTACTTTGGCCATGGTCATTATATTAAAGCAATATGCTGATGCAATGGTGCGAGTTATGTGGCATGCAGAAGTATGCTTTATCAAACACATTTAGACAAAGAATTAAGCATGCCACCTTCGTTGATTCTAAATCTTATCTTTTGCCTATATTTAACCACCCTTTCTTTAATTCAGATGGATTCCACCCTCCCGCCGGTGCAGAGGCTGGTGGTTCCTGCTGCAGTGTCGGTCTCAGGAAACCGCTCTGTCTCCTTCAGGCCGACGTTGACTCCTGGGGGAGTGAGCCGAACTCTGGACAGGACCCCAAAAGACACGGTCAGAAACACAGTGCTGGATTATATTCCGACAAAACACTGTTCCTCTATATAAAACGTGCAGCCAAATAGTCAATACAAACTTGATGCTAAATTTGTTGCCATTTATTTTCCCTTAGCCCACAAGGCAATCACCGCAACTACCTGAAGCAACCCCAGGTCCATCTCGAAGGTAAGACAGGGTTGCTCTAATTCATCAGCAAAGAAACCTTTACTTAAGTAAAAAAGCAAGGCAATATAACCTAATCACAACAATCCTAGTTATTGCCAAACATTTTTGTGTTTGGATGCCTGACTTCTCTCTGTATCGTGTTTAGTTTGTTTTACTTACTTTACCTGTTCCTGTCTACCCCTTCACTACTAGCACAATGGGTTCCAGTAGCCCAGCCTATCCTCTGTCCAGCACGCCTGCAGCCAGCAGCGTGAGCTCTGGAGGGGGCAAGATGAAGAGAGAGAGGACCACTACACGGCCTTCCTCTAAACACCCTGAGGAGGAGGAGGTAAAGGCCTTGCATAAAAAAAAAAGTTGAAAAAAAACTCAAAGCTCTGTATACAAAAACTATGTGTATTGAAGATAACATTATTCATTTTTTAATATCCTAACTCTGTGTATCAAAGTGATAAGAGCTGGGAAACTAAACAGTTTTTGTATAAAAGTGATTGTAAAATACAGGTGTTCTGATACTTTTATACCAGGGCAGTATCCCTTTTTTTATATAGGCCTTTTCCTTGCAGGTCATAAAACGGATCTGATAATGTGCCTTGATGCATTCAGATATTTGAATATCAAACATGGGTTTATCTTATTTTATCATCGGTCTGAAAGATGCACTGTTCTGAAATGGCTGACAATGGTACACAATGATGCTCCTGCTTGTGTTTTGACTTTAGGTGTCTGAGGTACTGGACCTACCAACCATTTCACTTCCCATCAGCACCTCTGCCTTGCCCACCTTCAGCTTCTCCACCCTTCTTCCACCTCTCACCACCTCCACCACCATCAGCACGGCCCCCAATCTCACACCTGTGACTCCCGCTAAGGAAACAGTCACAAATAAGGTCCGTCTTAAAATTGTCTCATTCCCCTACAACGCTATTACCAGTCTAATGGTTAACATTATTTATGCATATTGCAAATTTTCATGTTTGTTCCAGGAGCCACCAACGACCTCGACACCCCTCTGTGCACCGTATACGTTTTCCTCCCCTATTGTCAAAGCAACTGCTGCTAGTCCTCCTTCCTTTTCCCCCTCAGTAAGTAAACAGTTTGTCTGTTAATGCTAACTAATTGATAAGACAACTATTTACAATTGTAACATTGATAATAATTTGTATTTCTTGTTTGTAGGCTGGATTCACATTTAGTGCACCTGTAGCAAAGTTAGCTCCCTCCATGTCAAATGGGAAGCTGGCCTCTCCCATAGTGGCTGCAGGTAAGAGAGTTTTCTTACAATTGGCATGATGCTGACTCTATGCCTTTACTGAGGAAACTTGATCTCAGGTTTGTGTTTTCATGTGTTCTACAGTGAAGTCAGTAGCTAGCAAAAGCACAGAAGATTTTGAAGGACCCTTCAAACCAGCCAAGACCCTGAAGCAGGGCAGTGTGCTGGATCTTCTCAAAGCACCTGGTTAGAGTCAATAACTCATTACACATTTACAGTGTTTGTTTTGCATGGTTTGGCTTACAAGGTTGTTCGTTGTTTTAATCCTTTACTTGTTCTGTGTCTAGGCTTTGCCTCTCCTGTTCGGACTTCCCCCGGCCCAGACAACACTCTCCTGCAGATCTCCACACAATCCACAGCCCCCTCCTCCACCACCTCAACCGCCTCCTCCCTCTCTTCAACAGTGTTTGGCGATGCATTCAAAGCCCCGCCAGGCTGGAGCTGTGATGTCTGCATGGTGCCGAACAAGCCATCAGACACCAAGTGTGTTTGTTGTACAGCCCCACAGCCCAATATCTCCTCTTGCAAGTCTATGGACAGTAAACCTTCAGCCACCACCTCGGTTGGGCTAGAGAGCAGCGGCAGCATGAACACCACCTCCACCACTACAACCACTGCAGGTTTTGGCACAATGTTTTCCAAACCTGCAGGAACTTGGGACTGTGACACATGTCTTGTTCTAAACAAACCTGAAGCAGTAAAGTGTGTGGCCTGCGAAACGGCCAAACCTGGGACAGGGCTTAAACCCTCACTGACTCTTCCTTCTGCCTTCTCAGCTGTTAAGACTGTATCCACACCCACAGCCCCCCTTTCTACAGGGTTCATTGGATTTGGAGACAAGTTCAAAAAACCTGAGGGTGCATGGGAATGTGATACATGTTTGGTAGAAAACAAGGCAGAGGACACAAAGTGTGTGGCCTGCATGAGCGCTAAACCAGGTAATGAGAGCCTGACCATGGTAATGTTGGTATTTGATATTCTACAAAGTGTTGAATTTTTGTTTTCCATAAGAGTATAATTCCATTAACTGCCATTAATGTATTGACATCTTAAAGCATCTTTCTGTACTCATCTTTACAACAGGAGCTTCGGCTGGAGCCTCTTCAGCCAGCAGTGCTCCAGTGTTTGGGTTGGGAGACGCATTCAAGAAGCCAGAGGGCGCCTGGGATTGTGATGTCTGTCTTGTACAGAATAAGGCTGTTGATGTACAGTGTGTTGCCTGTCAGGCAGCCAAACCTGGAGCTAGCGTGGAGCCCAAAGGTAACAAAAGCAACCCACTTTTTAGTGTTTCCATGTTTTAAAGTAAAGATTTCCAAAGCCAAATGTTGCTCACCTTTTTGTATAAATCAAAAGCTCTATGAGCAATGATGAAACAATGTCAAAATGTTTCTTGATGCATAGTTTTTATAGGTATTATCTATGCATTAGGGCGGTATGATATTGACGCCACCTAGATGACGTGTTGCTCAATCTGTTTGTTAGCATCATATTAAACGGTCAAGATAACAATACAAAACCTAGTCAAAATTTTACGTTTTTACGAAACCTGAGACTTTTGCAATAAAACCTGTACCTAATCCAGACTTTTCACTTTTTAAAATTTTTTGTTATCCTTTGTTTCTCTTCAGCTTTTGGTTCGTCTTTTGTTTCATCAGCTGGTGGGACTTCCGGCTCTAGTTCTGGAGGTTTTAAGTTTGGCACATCAGACAGTACGTCGGTATCTGGTTTCAAGTTTGGAGGCTCATTGACAGAGTCCTCATCGTCAGGTGGATTCAAATTTGGAGTCCCATTTGGAAGCTCCTCCTCAGAAACAACTTCTAAAGACGCTACTGCCTCATCAGGGTTCAAATTCGGCAGCTCATCCGAGGGCTTTAAATTTGGGGCTGCCTCTAGTGATGACAAAAAGTCAGACGAACCTGCCACAGGTTCTGGGTTTAAGTTTGGAGCCAGCGGTGGGATAGCATTTGGAACTGGATCATCTAGCACAGAAAATAACTCCCCTAAGGGTGGCTTCACTTTTGGACTGTCAAAACCAGAAGAGAAAACATCAGACACCACTTCATCCTCTGTTAGTGTCACTCCTCCTGCTTCCTCTCAAGAGAAAAGTGACAATGCAGCATCATCAAATGACACCACATCCACCAACACCAACTCCACCATCACCACCACAGCTACCACCAGAGGGTCTGTATTTGGGAGATTGGGCGAGCGAAGTTTGGTGGCCACAACACCACAAGGTGGCTCTACCTTTGGATCCTTACAGACAGACAAAGAGCCAGCTGCTCCCACATTTACCTTTGGGAAGCCAGAGGAAAAGAAGGAAGCCACTGCCTCCTTGGCTCAGTCTGCCTTCCTCTTTGGTGCTGCTAATAAAGATGCAGAAGCTGCACCGGCCGCCTCAGGAGGCTTTTCCTTCAGCAAGCCCAGTGCTCCAACAGAACAACCTCCACCTGCGTATAATTTTGGCAAGCCAGCAGACAAGAGTGAAACGTCTACCGCTGAGGCCCCAACGGGGCCCTCTTTGACCTTTGGACAAAGTGCTACAGGTGAGAGAAAGTTTGGACAGTGATACTGTAGCAATTATTTTGTCAAATGCTATGCTTTCTGTTCATATAACGCCTTGATGATAAGTTCTTTTATAAGTTTTCATTTGTTTTCTTTAAAGGAAAATCCAGTTTTGTAGTTTTTGTTGTTAATGACTTTCTGTCACCAAATTTATTGCTGAGCTGTGGGTGACACAACAACATCCTACTATAAACCCCTAAACCATCATTTGATCACTGCAAGCGTTTTCTTTCCACTGAGGTGCCCTTGAACAAGGCCATCAACCCCCAACTGCTCTGGTGGAACTGCTCAACAGTTCAGTTTTTGACAAGGCCTTCAAAAACAAAGTTGTTCTCAGTAAACTTGTGCACTGTGGGCACACCGCTGTGTTAACTATAGTAGGTTAAAGTTGAAACAGATGTGCAAAATCAAGCCAAAGTAAATGTAATTAGTATTGCACTTTCATACATTTGAGAATGTGGAGAGTGTCATTGAGTCAAAATTGAAGTGGCAGAGGCCGAGATAAATACACTACATAATGTAAACGATTTGTGTTGTCCCTAACATAACCTTAATGACATCTGCAGGGGTATTAGAGCTCCCCCTTAGCCAAAGAAGACATACAACTGTGTTCACAGACTGAGTAGTATACTCTATAACGATGCATCATAAATCGGTTAAAAAAACAATTTAAATGTGTAAAGATTACAACTGGTTGAGATAAAAAAAAATTAGGGCGTGGGGCGTGACGCTTGTTAACATACAGCCGGTAACGTTACTACGTACTGGCTACGTATAACAGTCTGCAGCTAAAGAGGAGACTAGCAGCACTTTGTTTTTCTTAATTCATCCATGTTTGAGACAGCGTGGACACTGCTGCTGTCGGTAAACACCAGGGACTGGGCTTTTAGTGTTGCGTTTGGTTCCAGCTCCGTAAGCTTGTGTTGAGTTCAGTGTTGTAAAATACCCTTTCAGCCATTCAGTGTTTCTTCTTTTTGTTGTTTAACAGCAATATACTGGTGAGAAAAGGTGTTATTGCATAAAAAAAAAAAAAAACACTTAAATTGAACCATATGGTCCTTAGCAATAAACAAGCCTTTAATTTTGTATTTTTTGTTATTTAAGATAAAATACTATTTCAGTCACAGTTTATACAAATAAAGAAATATTTTTCAGTCATTTCCTTCTGTTAAAAGAAATTGTGAGAAAATCCTATCATGAAGGTAAAATCGGGAATCGTTGTGTACGAGTGAATCGTTACATCCCTAATAATCAACTATTCCTTTCCCAACAGATTCTTCTGCTGCTCCAAAACCCGCATTTTCCTTTATGGCTGGTAATCCCACCAACACCGTCAACTCCACCACCTCGTCATCCACCACCCTGACACCCAGTCTGTTCGGCAGCAGCAGCTCCACTCAGGCTCCTGCTCCTTCTGCAGCTCCTAGCAATTTCATGTTTGGTCAGCCTGCTGCAACCGCAAGTGATGCTCCTCCAGCTAAAGCCTTCGTCTTCGGCCAGAGTCAGGACAGCCAGCCGGCTGCCCCGTCATCTGCTCCTCTGAACTGTACTCCAGCCCCATCTCAGCCCTTCGTCTTTGGTGCTGCTGCTCCTCCTCCAGCTGCTGCTCCATCCTTTGGCTTTGGAGCAGCAGCCCCCGCTGCTGCTGCCTCCTCTTCAGGTCTGTATAGACTCATGGTGTTTCAGATAATAAGCATTATTGTGATGTCTGTTTCATACTTGAGCGACAACAATGAAACATTCACATTCCATATTATTAAATGGTTTTTTTTATATATATATTTATAATCTGTTCATGTATTGAAATCTTCGATTGTTTCTTTTTCACAAACAGCTCCATCTGCAGCTCCCTCTCCATTTGCATTCAGCTCGGCCTCCTCTGGTGGATTCGGGGTCAACCACGCTCCTTCATTCGGTTCATCCTTTGGATCCCCCTTCACAGCCACACCTTCCCAACCCCCAGCATTCGGAGCCAAACCCAATGCCGCCCCTGTCTTTGGACAGCAAACCAACTCCACACCTGTATTCGGGGCAGCTGCTAATTCTGCACCAGGTGGGTGACTGTAATGGTATTATCCTTTTTCCTTTCAGGTTGTCCATGGTACCAAAGGCTCCTGTTCCTTACATTGGTAAAGTATGTTTATAATAAGTTCAAACATGTAAATGTGGCACATTTCTATCAGGTGGAGGCTTTCAGTTTGGAGGAGCCAGTGCATTTGGAGCCACAAACAACGCCTCAGGAGGAGTGTTTACTTTTGGAGCGGGATCAGCAGCTTCTCCTGCCCCCCCAGCCAACCCCTCCATCGCACCCCAGTCAGGACCGCCTGGAGGTGGATTCAACTTTTCACAACCCCCCGCATTCAATATGGGGTATGTTACATTTCCTCAGTTTACAAAATGTTACTAAGTTTTCTGAGTCTCACACAGTAGCTGTGCTTTTATTAGAGATGTTTAATAAATGGTCAACATTTTCTGTATATTTCAGAAACTCTGGTAACAGTCTGAAATGCATCTTATCTAATGTACATTTGACTAGAGTGTAATGTGGTCAAATAGCAGAAGGTTAGTTTTGATACATCTTTTAGCTGGGATGAGGTGTAACACAGTTTAAGCATTAATATTTCCTAATTATCAGTGAACCAATAATCAATTCTGTGCATATTTGAGCGGTTTCTGATGGCAGTGTTTGTTGTGATGCTTATAATAATGGGAATGTCGATTGCTCTTCCAGGTCAGCGAAGTCCTTCACCGCCTCTCCTGCTGGACAGCAAGCGATTGCTGGGCGAAAGATCAAGACTGCGGTGCGACGCAGAAAGTAGAACCCAGTGGACTCAACTATAAAGTAGACTTGACTTTGACTTGACCGTATCCCCACTGAAGGCTGAGTAAAGTCCTGGAAAGGTCTCAGCTAGACAAACACTGAAATGACTTGGCATGTGAAGAAGGGCCGAGGCTTTGGGCCACGTGGTGCTCGGGCTGGACGGTTGGGCCTTGTTTCAGCTGTAGGCTGGGCTGATTATTCGGAGGTTTTCACATGTAGACTGGAGCTGTTAATATGTGAGACTAATCCCACAGAACATCACATGAAAAACTGTTGACTGAACAATGACACTGACTTAGAAAACAACAATCAAGCAAGGACCCCTGCTCAACATGATGAAACAACAAGACCGTCATATCTATATTTTCAACACTGGCAAATGTCTGCTAGACTTTAGGCATGACTTTTTGTAATAAAATTACAAAGGCAAAACTAAAGAGTTGTGAGTGTATACAAAATTGTATTAATTAGTATGGGTGATCAGGTTATGAGCTGTGATGTACAGAGAGGTAGTGAGAGCTGTGCGGCACATCTCCATTGTTATCCTAAAAACTATTTAGACTGCTCCTCTTACAGGAATCAAGGTGCCGTTGGCGATGTGGCCATGGTGTCAGTGCAGTGTGCTGTATGTACAGGGATGAGCGTGTAATCTTTGTGGTGAAAGCAGCGTGCTTGTTTTTTTTTTTTTTTTCTCCCTCTTATGTACAGACTTGAGGTGTGTTTGGTTATTTGTATATGCTGAAGTTGCGTGTCGGTGTGCGTATGAAAACTGAACGACTGAGTTATCACCTGGGCCGCTAGCTAGCACCACCATAGGTGAGCAAGCAAATGAATGTTTAAAACAAAAACAAGGGGAGGAAGGAAGGAGGGAAGGTGTGGGAGAGGGAAAAACGTATCCATGCACTGTGGAGGATGGACCGGGCCGGAGGCTTATGCCCTAGTTCAACTCCTTTTAGGACTTTGTAAATGCATAGTTTCAGCACTCTGTTACTTGTTTGATTCTTTGACCTCTCTGGTTCGCTCCACTACTCTGCTTTTTGTGCCGTCTTGTCTCTCTCTCGCTCCATCCTGAGTCCTTATACTCTCCCTTTACCTCTCTGCCTCTCCCTCTTTCGTTCTCTCTCTCTCTCTCTTAATTGGCCTTTCAATATTATTATAAAAACCTGTAAATAGTGATGTTTTTTTTATCAGTGAAGTTGACTTTTTTTGTGTTACCAACTCCGCATTCATCATTTATGTCTTTAGAATTTATTATGTAAATTCCTATATTCAAAGTTGCCCGAATCCATTTAAAAGGAGCTTAAATGCAAATTGGAGAGCCTTTGATGACTAAAGGTATATTGGCTTTTCTGATCCACTTTTGTTTGGACCAAAACCAGTATTGTACAAAGTATTAAGTATATATTTTTCTATTGCGTGTTTAAATGGACGAGGGTGACTTTGGATGATAAGGAAGTCAGTTTAATTTTAAAGCCATGATTATTACTGGATGAGTGATAAAATTAAAACCATGGGTAATTACCATAAATAAAACTATTAAAAAAGAGTGCTTGTCTTTAGCTGTTGATTTTTTTTCATAACGTTACAGGACTGACAGTATTATCATATTATTAGATCTCAACAGATGGCTAATATTAACATCTTACAGATTTATCTTTATTGGCACATGTACAACCTAATTGAATAGATCTCTTATCAAAATGAAGTATTAACTAAATATCAGCTGATCTATTATTTTAACTGAATGATTCATTTCTGATTAGGCTTTAGTGTGTCTACATAAAGCAGTGAAGTTGAAAATGAAATTATTGAAATGAATAAAAATTTAACAAAAGATTTTTTTTATCAATTTTATTTATTTCGGTACACCTAGCTTAAAACTAATGCAGTCTTAACATTTTGACAATAAATCCTACCGTCATGAGTATTTTTTTAGAGCTATATATAGCTACCCAAGCACCCCTGAGAGGAGTATTTTTACATAAATGTCTGCCACTGGCAAAAGCAAAACCTGGTCAAGGGACTATCAGTGTTTGGTGCTGGCTACATCATATGGCCTCTTTTTGGATTTGTGGTTAAACGCATACACCATAACTGCTTCATGCTTGGTTCATTTCAGATCAGGGGCTTTTATTGCATATCAAACTCTGTCTTCAAAAATGAAAGAGAATGCGTGAGGTTCCATGTTCTTATTTATGCAAATGAGCTACTTGTGGTCAGTATTCTAGGTGCTGATGTCACAATGAACACATTCCAAATATTTGGTCACTTTCTGAAACAGACTTCACTTTTGCTCCATAACTTGAAGTGAGAGCAAGAAGAAGAGTGTTTCTGCAACAAACTTTGTTCAGTCAAATTTTTACTTTTTACATTTGATTAATTCAAAACAACAATGTGGTAAGTATATCTGTTCAGTTTCAAAATACTGTCATGTCCTACTCAGTATTTAGTCAAACGCTGAATACATCTGACCAAATCAGAGGAAAAAATTGTGATCGGTTGGTTTCAGTACATTGTAAGCGTTTTGTCACACCGTTAGGCAACGTCGTGCACTGAAAGAGGACCAGTTGAGGTCGGATGTCAGGTTTACTCTGCCTGTCCTGTCCACCAACAAAAGCCTGCTAAGCTGCAAGCCACAGCTTGGCAGCAACAAGGAGCTGAAGCTTGGCGAGGAAAGCATCTGTACCCTGGGTGAAGATATTTCACGGGTAATGAACAGTTTCTGATCCTCCGGCCATATGTTTTGTAGTTAATAATCTGATTTATGACCAGAAAAGGTAATTAAATACTTTGCAGTGTCAGGCGTATGATGCATCAAGAAGAAATTATTTGTGCAGTTTGAATTATATATGTCTCTGATTTCTAAGTGTATTCATGTGTGTAATGTCTTTTTTTTTTTTTTTTTCTAGATCCCATCTGCCACTCGTAGCACCATGAGGCATCTCAGCTCTCGGCATACGGAGGTCAGCCAGTGGCAGGCCCAGATATCTGGGAGCATCGGGCAAGTGGATCGGGAAATTTCTGCTTTGGAGCAGGTTCGCACGTACATTACTTTACATTAAATTTGATTATGCTGACGCTTTTATCCAAAGCAACTTCAATAAGTGCATTTACATTATTTATCTGAATGCAAAAGAGGAGAAGGAAAACACTGTTGGAGAGTTAAAGAGTAACCTCAGTTACTATCTCAGTCATTAACTACAGTTTCCTCTTTAATTCAGAGATAGCCGTCTTATTTTCAACATTGCTTTTGTGTGTTCAGATGAAAGACACCGCTGAGTGCTGTCTCCAGGAGAAGCAGCTGTACAGTCAGCTCATGAGCGACTGTGTGGCCATCGGAAACAGTTTGAGCTCAGCGGTCCAAAGACAGGACCGCGTCCTCATTGAGCTGAAGAAGGAAGAGCAGCTGACCAACGAGATCAGAGAACTGCTCCAGAAGCAGATCTGCATCCTGCTCGACAAACTAAGGTCCGGCAGACAGATTTGGAGTTATTTCTGAATTATTCAAATATATTTCTGTTTCAGCATTTTGAATGTTATGCCACTTACTACCCCTTAATTTAAAGCATTCTTCTCAACTCTATGCCTGCATCGTGTTAACTTTAACGTTTTAGAAACACCTTAAAACTGAGCTGAAATCCAGTCGGTTTTTTTATCTACAAATATCTTCATTTATTTCAAGGCCTCAGCATTCACTCTGCATGTTTATGCAGCTTTTACCAGTGTTAAAACATTGACACTCTACTTTTTAACATGATCTCAGGTCTGCATCTGTTGTGTCTCACCTTATTTCCTAATGCCCCCTCCCCGCAGATCTCTGAAACAGATCCGCACTCAGCTGCTGGCAGATTTTCAGGACAAGAGTGAAGCCATTAAGCTCACCACCAAATGCATCACCTATAACCTCAACACTCCATGCTCCCGGCTCCCTGCCGGTCAATACAAGCCTAACTATGTGAGCTATGACAAGTGGCTGTCCCACTGCAAGGACCTATGGCTGACGGCTAATAACCTGATGAAGGACTCCTCTTCCTTCAGGGGAAACCTGCGTTTTAACCTGGTCAATGTAAGACAACACTGACCATACCTCAAACTTTAGACAAAGACTCCTGACCATAGTCCATCCATGATTTTCTCTCATAACCTTGCTGATATGTGTGCCTATTATAGCTAAAAAATGCCCAGGAGTGCCAGCGCCGCAGCACAAATGATGGCCTGAGAAAGAAGGTCAATGAGCTGAGCAGGGTCCAGGATACACTGATCTGGGAGAGGCAGCGGGTCAGTCTACTGGATTGTAGTCACAATTCACTACATCTACCATCCACAGACCAATTGTACTTGACTCTTTGTGATGTTCACTCATTTTTCTGTGGCTTTCTGTAATCTCCAGACAAGGGATGAGTTTTCTGATTTGACAAAGGACTTAGAGAAAGTGGTGGGTCAGATCAGGAACTGTGATTCCAAGCTGCATCAGGTTACCCACCGCCTGGACATCCTCAACCAGAGACCCAGACATGAGCTCTGCCTGGACCAGGTGAGTGTCTCGCCAAGCAGTTACAGTTATGATTCTCAATTCTCAGTTGTTACCTCTGTGGATATATACGATGGCTTTAACCCTCTTTTTCTGTTCCTCCTCATTCAGCCCTACTTCAGCCTCACGCTGGAGAAACATGACCTAACAAAGATGGCAGCTGGACTTCGCCCAATACTGAAGCGCTCTCAGTAAGTCTGTCCAGTCCATTCACAATGTTTCCCTTTCTAATGAGACCAAACTGTATCTGTAGCATGTCTTGTATTTTCACCATCTTCTTTCTAATATCCTGGGCTTACAAATTTTTACGATAACCTTGTTTGTAGGCAGGACCTGGAGCTCACACGCAGGCGCCTGATGATTCTGAAGGATAACCTGGCCAAAAATGCTTTTGCCCTGGAGGTGGAGCGGAAGTGCCAGAACCTGCACCAGAGTTTCCTCCCTGCGCTTGACACCATTGTGGTCCTCGCCAACAGGCCCAGGCTCTGCACGGGCAACCATAGAGCTCACTCCTACTTACAGTAAAGCCTGGAAGAGTACATTAGTGCTCTACTGCACCCCTGTGGTCTTTTCCATGTGGTGATGCAAAATGCAATAAAATACCTTTTAATTAAAATTACATTGGCTTGTCTAGAGGTCCCTATGATTTCAGGTAATATTGTGCTTTTGAGGGCGCCTGGTTAGCTCACCTGGTAGAGTGGGCGCCCATTTATAGAGGTTTAGTCCTCGACGCAGCGGCCGCGTTAGGGTTTATTAGAGGATGCAAGAAATGTATTTATTTATTTAGGATTTTTTAAATCATGTTACTACAAACCAGTGTACACAATATATGTAGGCAGGTCCAGTAGTTTTTGAGTCAAAATATTTCAATTTGAATATTTTCAGGAAATGTCTCAAATGGATATATTATTCAGTATTTCACCATCATCAATCACTTCATCCCCGGGCTTGCCAGTGTAAAATGCTTTGAATAAGCATTATGTTGGAAAATAAAATCTACAGACCATTAAATGGAAGAGAAAACTGAAATAACATGTACAGTGTAGATCTTTTGGTGGTGTTTGGGTGTGGGGGGCTGAATGGTTGGGTGTCTTGGACTTCAGACAGTATTTCTAAAATCCTGGCTACAGAGACAGGATACAGTCACCTGGACGCCACCAGTGTCAGTAACACATTTGACAAAGTGGATCAGCAGTAACAGGTGTGAAGACGGTGTTTTGTAGTGCCCTGACTCCTGACACCCACAGCTTGTTCCTGGGTGTCACCTCTTTAACCGGGTCAGATTTATTGTAGCAACGGCCCTTAGCAACGCACCGGGACCATGGAGACTGTCTAAAGTGTGAAGGAATGCAAGGCTACACGGGTCAAAACACAGAGAAAAAACACACCGAGGTGTAATTAAGCCTGACATTTATGATTTGTATGGACTTATTTCACATCGTTTCTTTGAGGTGAATATGGGATGCGGCAACTCCACAGCGGTCCAACCGTTGAGACCGGAAGAGCTCAAGGGAGACGAGGTAGGCTCCGTCTCAAACAACAACCGGCAACTTTCAGCTAACTTAGTGTTAGTTAACACTGTGGAGAGGAGTTCAAATTGGTGTATCATCTTTAACGGTATCCGAGAAATGTGAAGTAACGTTATAGCGAAGAGCTGTTACAGGTGTTACGCCGAAAGCTGTGTGCCATTCAATGTTGTGGTCCTATAGAATAAATATTGTTAGGTGGCTTTACTGTACTTGCACGTTTCTGTGTCTTACCGAGTCACCGTTTTCGGTAACGTTAATACAGCATGTGACAATGTTTAAAAAAATAAAAAATACTTTGGTGAAGCCAATGGCGGAAGAAGTATTCAGGTCCTTTGCCAAAGTAAAAGCAGAAATATCACAGTGTAAAAATACTTTATTACAAGTAATATCAGCAAAATGTACATGCAGACACTATGAATATGTGCTTTAACGTTACCTAATTCCAATAATATTGATATAGGCTAATTGAGATGTTTTAGGGGATACTTAATAGTTTAATAAATGAATTGCAATAATATTAAGGGATGCCTATTTAATACATGTAACGTTACGGTTTAAGGTCTCCATCCCTTAAACCTCTTAAACCGTTCATATAATGCATTAAAAACGTAACGTTAGTACTTTAATATTATCCATTCATTATTAACATATTTGGGCATAAATGTATCAGAAGTAGCTCATGATGCAGCCAATTCCTGAGTCCTATAATTATTGATCGATGACATGGAAGCATTTTAATGCTGTAGCTAGTCCAGGTGGAGCTAATTTTAAAGACACATATTCTGTTCAATATTATCAATTGCATCATATTAGAAGATACAGGTCAGAGGTTACACTGTAACTAAATGGTTTTCAAATTCTGAGATTATGTATTTCGTAGGTGTTACCTGCTGTGTATCATTATTGTTCCTGAGCTGCTGTGTTCATGGCAATGTGTCAACACCCAGATGCCACCATAACAACGTCATGTCTGGGATAATATGCAGAATGGGGTCAGGGTATAAACTGTATTCATCATGCATTCATATTGTGTCGCTGTGATGTCAGGATGAGACAGGGAGTAAAATTGATGGTCGTGGAGACTCTGCTGTGTCAAAGGGCACCACAGACAGTGGGGTGGTGATGGAGAAGAGAGACATCCCTGTGTTACCTGGAGCGGTGCCCAGAAAACTCCCCCCTATAACATCTGAGTGTGTCAGAGAAAGCGATGGGGACAGAATAACACAAGATGGTGAGTGAGCTGAATGAAACACACAGTGTCATAGAGAAAATCCAGTGCACACAACTGTGTTTTTATTCTCCCTGTGTGCCAGGCTTGCTGCAGCAGGAGAGCACACTGCAGGAGCGCCCAAGGTCCAGTGAGATCCTGGAGGAACTGCTGAACCAAGGCATCATTCTTGTGGGACAGACAAGACAGAGGGGCAGAGGGGCCGGAGAGGCCTACAGCATCATGGTGGGTACCTGGTGCACACTGGTCAAACGGGTGAAACATGCTAACACGCCACTTATCGGCCATCCCACTACAGACTGAATTTCACTTGGATAGAACTGGAGAACGCAATAACAATACTGTTAAAAAAATGTCATGGTCTTAAAAGCTGCATTGCATTTTTGTGAACAGATGTATCTGTTCTAGCTGAGTTAAATTAAAAAAAGGATGCCTCTACTTTAGGTCCCAATAGGCCAGTAAGCCAGTATGAACAAAATCAAGGCCCCGGGCTAGCACACCTAAATTAAATGCAGCAATCCTATATATATAGATATTAGCTACACCTGTGCTTTCCTGCTAAAACAGGACAAAAAAACACTAATTGCTGTCCTGGGTTTCAGGGAAGGTGCATTAACCTCTAATACTTGGATTGTCTGTTCTCTGTCTCCCCGTGTGTGTGTGTGTGTGTGTGTGTGTGTGTGTGTGTGTGTGTGTGTGTGTGTGTGTGTGTGTGTGTGTGTGTGTGTGTGTGTGTGTGCGTGTGTGTGTGCGTGTGTGCGTGTGTGCGTGTGTGCGTGTGTGCGTCAGCTGGATGACGGGGAGGGGGTCAGGCGAAGGCCTCCTGCCAGACTGAAGTCCCTAAACGCCAAGAAGGTGGAAAGTTTACCTAGCAAAGAAGAGATTGAGGAGAAGATAAGACTTGCTGAGGAGAGACGCAAGGTACTGTGTGTGTCATCATTTACATAGACACACACATATACACATATACACACACACACACACACACACACACACACACACACACACACACACACACACACTGATCTACTCCCTCCTCTCTCTCTCTCTCTCTCTCAGTTAAGGGAAGAGCAGCTCAGGATGCGTTTGAGGACCAAGACAGCCCGTGTTCGGGGCCCTGCTCCCACCTCCAGCACAGAGGAGGACGAGGACACAGCTTTCAGCCCTATTGAGCCGCAACAGTCACCACTCACCCCGGACCACCTCGATCCACTGCCTCACAGCCAGATCCAACGTGAGGCGGCTGAAGGCGGGGAGTGGGTGAGAGAGGCTGGAGGTGATGTCAGAGAAAAAATGGGTAGAGCAGACAAGGGAGAAGGGAGGAGAGTGCAGGGAGAAGATAGGGGAGATAACAGAGAGGAAGGTTCAGAGAGGGGGAGTGAGGATGGTGACAGAGAAGAGGAGGAGGAGTTGACCCAGGTGGAGCAGCTCAAGGAGGACAAGCTCCTTACAGCCTCTGGGGAGCTGGAGAGCGACTCTAGCTTTCAACATGCAGAGGACAAAGAGCAGATATTTTAAATAAAATGAGCCATGAATCAGTACTAAGAGAGATAAAAGAGAGGAGGGAGCCAAAATTAATTATTTTTGCACAGTCGAAAGATTTAAACTGGTAAAAAAATATATGTATACAGTATATGTTGTATTAGAAGAAATTAACAGATGTAATTAAGCTATGATTGGGCCTACGTGATGGAATTGGATGGAATGTGGATGTGAATTGTTTGTACTTCAGTGAAAAAATACTACTTCTACTGCAGGGAAGTGCATTGGCCCATAAAGTGTTGTAATACTATTGTATAAGCATAAAGGAATATGAGGGTTTTCTTTCCAAAGCAATATAATTAACCTCAGTGAAAGCTTTAATAAATATGACCAAGACTTCTTGCCAACATACAACATTACTTTAAATGAGATTTTAGTTTTACATTTAATTGTAAAATATGATATTGTTGAGTCTTATTTTGCATGTGAAGGGTGTACTTGTTCTGTCGGACATAAGATGGCGCTGTTTCAGTGGGTTCAAATTGCAGCTCCCTAAAGTCAGTGCACCTCATCCATAAGATATGTTCTCCAGAGGAGGTTTTGGCAACATGTGGAGTAAAGATGTGTAAGGTGAAGTATTTATCAATCATTAAAGTGTTCCCTATGGGTTGTTTATGAATGCGTAAATCTAAAACTTTGTGAAATTAGCTCATTTACTGTAGAACATTTAAACTTTTAGATAACTTTTTTTCTGAGAGCTTGAGGGGTGACCATGGTGGGACTGAGCTGTGGGTATTCATCTGTCCCAGTGACCTTTGACCTTTAGCGTGTCTCTGCCTTACAGGTGTGTGCTGTAGCCAAATGAATAACAAGCACAAAGTTACACTTTCAGCTCTCCAGCACTGCAGCCTTTGTGTTGGTTAAAATCAAATAAAAAAACTAAGATTATAAAGTATACATGTGTGATGCGGAGTATTATTTAAGGTTATTGGAAATATAGTATAATTAAAGCTTTTAATGGGCCCACAGCCTGCTATTGTAAAGGTACAGCATAAGAGGATTCAGACTAGTCAGCATGCTGCACATGAACAGAAAACAACAATTGGACGCAACCTGACCGGATCCCCATTGTTGAGCCTAGGAAACTCCATACTGGTCCCCTTTTTTCACGACTCCACTCGGACTTTAAAGCGCGTATGGCTGCATGAATAAAATAGTGAGTGAACAGAGACACCGCAGATAGACGCTCTGTCAGGTTGCATATACTTTTGGGATGTGGAGTCCTGCGTTGGCAATTCATATTCAGATGTGACAGTCGTACTTTTTTCTTTAAGAACAGAAATATTGGTTTATTCTTTTATTATCAGCCTACAAATTTGGATAATTAATTTGCCAATCGTTGGGAGACCCTGTAAAAGACTTAAGTCAAGTACCTTTTTAATTGGCATGATAAGATTTGACACTAAGCATCTTTTTTTTCCCCACAACAAATACGACATACAATGATGTCATATTTGTGTCAACTCACCGTGTTACATGGTTAGACAAGATATACATATGTGCATAAGCAGCGCGCTCACAGAAGCAGAGTCGCGATGAACAAGCAGCCTATTTCCCTCTCACATTACTGGGGGTGAATTATCAAATGATCCATCCAGTGGTCTGCCCAGTGCAGAGAAGGGCCAAGCTCCACACGTTGTATTAATCATTGATGTTCAGAGACTCCTGATTGAATCGATCTCTGACTTGATCCTTTCCCATTATAATAGCTGTGTGCAATTCTATGACGCACGACGCATTGGACACGTATGAAGTTAGTTCTCAACCTAATGCAATTATTGAAATGTGATAACCATCTTTTAAAGACAATAAGGGTTAATTAAGCAAAACGTGTTCATCTCAAGGACACCAAAATAGATAGCCTATATATCGAAACTCCGCTTGTTAAATTGTTGTCCCAAGTTGTCAGATATGATTTTTCAAACCAGGTGTCGGTTCATTAGGCCCATTACCTCATACAAAACAGGGGAATCCATACGTTTCACTACACTTTCAAACTCAGGGCTAAATCCACACTATGCCTTATGAGTGCATGGGCACAGAAACCTGGCAAAGCTCTGTCAACCCCCCACAAGTGGACTGTCTTGAAGGCTCCTTCCAAACGGAGCCAAGCTGCACCTGTCTGTCTGCACACTGCTGCTGCTGTGATGTGATGTGATGTGTCTGTCCACTTCCACTGTGACCCTGACCGGCTGTTTTTGCAGGATGCCTATATGCAAGCCTATAGAGAGACAGGTCGGAGCTTTTCCACGAAAAAGTCCACGCCTGGTTTACGTTTTATTTCACCAGTGAGGAGAACATACAAAATCCATGGATAGGCTATTTATTTATAAACCAGCGAAAATCACACAAACATTTCCCCTTCCAAACATTGCATTTGCTGAAATCGCCGAAGGTCCTCTTTGTCCCCAACGTATCATCAGTGGAAACAGGTTTTCTTGGCCCCTGATGGTTAATTTAACGTGATTCTAGTAGATGTTCTTTTTTTTTTTTTTTTGTGTGAAGGAGCTCCAGTGTTTCACTTTGTGCTGGTTTCCCAGCTGTTTGTGCGCGCTGGTGGGCGGGCAGAGATGAACTGAAAGCTGGGTGGAGTTAGGAGCAGCGTTTTTAGGAATGGGTCCCAAACCTATTTAGTTAGACAGCAGAGTTACCAAGAAGAGCTGAAAACACCTGATGGTCTCTGTGGGACAATCCGCTCCATATAACTCTCATCTTAAGTGTCGGAAGATAAATCTACCTCCAGGCTTACTTTTTGTCGAGTTTTCGTTGTGTTTTCTCTTCTGAAAAAGTTACAGAGCCAGCTTATCTCTCGTTCCTTCTCTTCATCCAAAGAATTACTGATAAGGAGACATTGCACTATTCTTTTTTTTTTTTTATTGTTGCTATTTATTGTATTTTGCACTAACGATGCACACCACGCAAAAGGACACGACCTATACGAAGATTTTTGTCGGGGGTCTTCCCTACCACACCACGGATTCAAGTCTCAGGAAATATTTTGAGGTGTTTGGTGAGATCGAAGAAGCGGTGGTCATTACCGACAGACAGACCGGCAAGTCTAGGGGTTATGGATTCGTAAGTATCGCTTATTAACAATTCTATCAGTTTTACACTGAATTTACCTCGAACTTTTACGCATGCATGAAAAGCCCTGCAACGACGCGTCTCTGTTAAAGACAAGTGCGCGGCTGTTGCTGTCTGTCACAACATCATGACTAACATTAACTTATCTGCAGTCATGGGGTGTTTATGTTTTCATAAAAATTCGTCATTGGCTTCTGTTGCAATATTGCACCCACCGACTTGTTGCGCTTCGGTATGCGCCCGGACACGTTTTAAAGCGAGCTGCCCTCACACTGACAGTTCTGCTGGGCTGAGAAAAACCTCACGATGATGATTTATGATTCTGGTACACTGGTTTCATCATCTCAAAGCTGTTTACAACTCAAATATTTTACTCCCACTTGTCATAAAACCTGACAGACAAAACGCATTTCAGACGCAGAGATATAATACGACCAGCAGCTCAGTGCTACTCTGACTGTGTTTAAAAAAAAAAGCCTATCTCTTGTTAGTTTATTAATGTAGGCCTATAACAGATGCCTAATATACATACACATATACATATAATATACATGTTACCGGGCTGCCTGAAGAGGAACACCAAACCTGTATTCGGTCTCTTCAGAGATTCATTAATATTATGTTTGAAGTAACTTTGGCACATACTGTATGTTGGGATGAGGATGTTTTAAAAGTTGCAAAGTCGCCCTTGGAATGCACACATATCTTTGTATTTAACGTTTCTCTGTAAAACTGAGATGTATTAACTCCATTTTTACACAAATCCTTTCTTTATTGTTGTATCATCACAATAATGATGCATTATTCATCCTTATTTTCTTTATTTTCTCCTGGAAAATGCTTTCAGCCAGGTCAGTGAGGTATACCAGTTGTTAAAAGAGTGTAAAATATTGAAGTTCCAAGCAGAGCAATAAAGTCTGTAAAGGGAGCCATGTTCAGTCAGTCATCTCAGGCTGGCTCCCATTTACTGCTGATAGTTTCAACACCTCCACATGAGGGTGATGGATGTGTGTGTGCTGCCAAATACTTGTTGCTGTTAATGATGGCCACAGGCGCAGAGGTACACACAGAAAGAGGACTAACATGCACATACACTTGTATACCAAATTATGTTTTCCCTCTTTCTTACAAACACACACGCACACTCCCATCAATTTATGAGGCTTAAGTGTTTACACATGAATATGGGCTGCCAATAATGCTCTGTGTTTTTGACTCCTCTGTCAGGTGACGATGGCGGACCGCTCGGCTGCAGACCGGGCCTGTAAGGACCCCAACCCAATCATTGACGGCAGGAAGGCCAACGTCAACCTGGCCTACCTGGGGGCCAAGCCTCGGGTGATGCAGCCAGGTATAAACAGCCAAATGATCATCAATAGAATACAAAAACACATTTTAAGTTCCTTTTAAACAAGTCACATAAATGCGTTGGCTTTCTGTCAGAATTTGCAGTCAGGCATGTGCAGATATGGTTTGTTTAAAGAGCAGATTTTCAAGATGAATAAATCACAGAGCATGTTTTATCAACATAGAAAGTGTTTGCTCAAATCACTAAATTAGGAGGTGTTTTTTTGGCAAACAGGCAAACAAGAAATAGTAAGCTCATGTTAGGAGGTTATTAGGTTATATATACTCATGTTATTTAGCCTATCAGTGAAGAAATAAATGGTGTCAGATTCACTGTTTTTTTTTTACTTTTTACTTGGTCAATACAATAAATGATTCAACATACGGTACATCACTAAACAAATGATGAGTTTAAGGGGCACATTGGCCCTGAATGATCCCTTCTATTGCATACACATTCAGTTAAATGTCATTTTGAATGCTATCAGCTCTTACAGATTCACTTTTTTACATTATGTCTTCTGTTCTGCAGGTTTTACCTTTGGTGTTCCCCAAATTCATCCTGCGTTCATCCAAAGGCCTTATGGGTAAGTACTGATGAGTCTACTTGTATTTAAGAGGAATGTTTGGATGTACGCATTGCTTATGTAGAGGCTAAATAACATGTTTTAATTTGATTTTTTTCTCAGTTTAATATGTGATAATTGATACTATCAGATTTTTTTAATATTTTCTTTTTTTCTCCCCAAACATAATTGATGGCTGATAATTAGAGGTGGACAGTAAGTTAAATGTAGCTTTTTCCTTTATCCCTGTCCACCAAACAGCCAGTCAAACTGCCTTTCCTAGGTATGCCTGTTTGTAAAAATGTGTGTACATACTCGTATGTGTGTGTGCTGAGTGGACAATGATGGAAACTTCCAGCCTGACTCAATGTTATCTATCTTTCTCTGGTCCGACAGGCTCGCTCTCGGTTAAGCTAACTGTGCTGGTTTGTGGAATAGTTCTGCGAACGTAATCACAGATCAGAGAAAGGAATTACCTGTAGACTCAAACAAACAAAACAAGCTCTCAAAATGGTGATTATAGATGCATGTACGTGGGTTTTACCTGTTTTTTTTTAATTTTATTTGAATAGAATTTAGAGGTTTGTGTGCGGTTATGAAGTGGTGTTGTTAGCTAAACTGTGTGCTTTTTTTACTTTAATGACCCACTGGATTGATTGAATTTTTGGGGTGTGTTAACTTTGCCAAGGAAAAGCAAAGCTTTTAATTAATTTATTATTATTTCATTGCTTTTAGCTTGTGGTTGACCTGTTTTGTTTAACAGGATGTGCTGTTTCATGTGTTATCTGGCTGTCTTGTTGGTGTGCCTGGTGAATTTTCTGTGTGACTTTTTAATTTATTTTTCCTCCAATCACCTTACTTACTCTCGTTCCTCACATTATTCCCTAAAATAACAAAACCCATTACTGCTTGTGTGTGCTTATAGCATCTTCCTAGTGTTACTAGCAGTTTCTCACATTAACACAACAAATTCTCTATGAAAGTGTCTCTCTTTGCCATACTACTGCTGGTCCACTTTGTCAATTCATTACAACTCTCTTGTCTTCCTTACTGTCCTCCCACATAGGCGAGACCTGTGGTCCCGCAGCACCATTTACCATCATAAATGTGGATGTCTTTTGAATGAATGACACAGTTATTATGTGAGCTCAAGTCATAGCAATATGTGTAAGTATGTGTGTACATGTCTGGTTGCATTGGTACTATGTGCTCTTATTGTGTTTGTATCAGCATGTGTGTTTGTCTTTGTCCGTTCACATAGTCTCAAAGTCTCCAGTGTGACAAACGTCTGGATCTCTCTCTCTCTCTCTCTCTCTCTCTCTCTCTCTCTCTCTCTCTCTCTCTCTCTCTTTCTCTCTCTCTCTCTCATTCTCTTGGAGCAAGCTTTCGTCACATGGGCCCGTGGTGTTAAGGAAAACAAGCGCGCCCATTGTGCCACACAAAGCCCCGAATGCTGACTCTGCAGTCGCATGAAGCTCTGTGTTGTGTGTGTGTATGTGTGTGTGTGTGTGTGTGTGTGTGTGTGTGTGTGTGTTGAGGGTCTGGTAAGAGCAGAGCAGGGACCATTTAAACAAAAAAGGGACAGAATGGGTGTTTTAAGGGCCACATTAACATATAGCCTTTCCATGTGCACATACCATCTGATTTGAACCAGAACCATCTGTCAGTTTGTCTTTCACAATTAGCTTGTAGTGAAACTGCTCTGTACAAATATTATGGAAGTTAATTACTGAAAAAAGTATTGACTAAGTATAAAACAAGTTTAAGTTTAAGCACTTATCAGTCTGCAAGTCCAGCTTTGAGAACGTGCGGTGATAGATTGACAAGTGGAGAACGAGGACACAGTTGTGAGAGTAATGATGCAAGACAAATTCATCAAATAGATTCAAATGCAACTTCCAACTCCAGTGGAAGACCAAAATCTTAAACTTGCCTCAAAGGGGTTTACAATCTGTACAGCAAATGACATCCTCTAGACCCTCGATTTGGATGAGGAACAATTCCCAAATAAGCACCATTTAAAAAAGAGGAAGAAATGGCTACCAAAGGAAGGAACACTTGGTCACTTGTACTCATTTTAGTAACAAAGTTTCCATCCTTACACCGTCATCAGGTAAAATACACGTAGTCAAACTCATCAAAATATATATTATTAAAATACATGATAAAATAAAACTATACAGTTCACCAATCAGAGGACAACAGCAGCACCTCTCGGCATCCATACAAATAAAAGTAGGTACAGCTCATAAAATAGAGAACTTCACATTACATAAGGACATTATGTTGCTACAAACAAAAAAAATCAGCCATATGCAAAGGTAGATAACATCTCTAAAACACTTTAACTGTAAGAAGCTATGACACCAACAGCTAATTGTTGCTAATCACCCTCTCACAACCTCAAACTGCATACACGATGGCGGAGAACCTTTATTTAGCCTTGAACTTTAATGACCACAGGGTTGTGTGAACGTTCCAGTAAAGACCCACACACACACACACACACACACACACACACACACACACACACACACACACACACACACACACACACACACACACACAGTGTGATGACTTGTTCTTCACACACAGAACAAGTCGTCACACTATAGCTGCCAGCATGGCTTGCCAGCAAGTGTGTCTCTACAGTCAATCATATACAATAGCTGCTGTTAAAATTCTTCAACTGAAAGTTTGGGGGAATGTTATGCCACATTTCCACTGCATGGTATGGCACGGCACAACTCAACTCGACTCGCTCTTTTTTGGTCTTCCATGAGCAAAAGTTGTGGCTAGTACCTGGTTCCTGGTACCTTTGTCGGTACCATCCTGGTCGAGGTTCCAAGCGAGCTGAAGGTGAAGGTGAATTTAAAACACTGCAGACCACGGACTGGTCAGAGAGAACTGTCACTAGCGCGACATGGGACATCCTGAACAAACAGCCATTTTTAAATAGCAAAGCTACCATAAAAAGCAAACCTGCAAAACTACGGCATACATTACATACACTACGCCATATAATTGACAAAGTGCAGACGTTCCTCTATTTGGTTGCAAATGAAAGGATCCAGCGAGTGTTACGTTGAAGATGATGTCACAGCAATTTCAGGCAGTGTCGCTATGGCGATCAGCTCAGAAACCCGCCTACACTGAGGGGATACTGTCCGTAGCGGAAAACAAAATAAAGAAAAGCATCTGATACCAAAAGTGAGTTGAGTCGAGTTGAGCCGAAACTTGGCATTAGATGTTTCATTATGTCATTTATGCCGAGTCATAAGAGAGAGAGTTTTTTTAAAAGTATAATAATCGATGCGGCAGAACCAGAGATGTCGTCTTTTTTACTCCAACAGGCTATCGAGGTCTGAGACACACACCCTTGTAGTCTTCAGCCCCCAGTCAACATTGGATTATTATATATCGCACAGCTCTATTTGGAGCCACAAAAGGCTTTATAAAACTTTTTTTTCACATATGCAGTGGAACTCCCCAAGACATGTAAACAGACTTTTAGTCAGCATTGCTTTATGAAGACTCAAGTTTTTAATTTAACAGGTTGAAATCAGTACCATACAGCCATTGTTGTTTGGGGTTAGATGGCGTCTCTAAAATCATCCTGGAAATCTGCCTCACCATGCTGAGTTTCATTAGCGCAGGTTTCAAAGGAGAGTTTTAGTGTCACAATGTTGTTTCTGAGGATTTTCCAATTAGAGTAACTTTGGAGAAAACACTTATCTTTCTTTTTTTTCCTTTTTTCTGGGCATTTCTGCCTTTATTAGATAGGAAAGCTGAGACATGAAAGGGGAGAGAGAGGGGGGAAGACATAGGTCGGACTCAAACCCTGGACCTTCTGCGTCGAGGAATAAACCTCTGCATATGTGCGCCCACTCTACCAACTGAGCTAACCGGCCACAAAACACTTATCTTTCAATTAAGAAGTTTTGTTACTGGCCTTCAAAAATTTGTCTAACTTGTGTTTGTGTTTAACATTGACCTTTGGCCTTTACTGACAGCCATACCAAGCCTCTACAGTACATTGCCAATTATTCAGTTTATTCACTCCCTTTTCTTTTGTGTGTCTATTCAGCTGAGTGCTTGTGCTGTGCCCTTGTTGTCGTTCTGTAATCAGCTTAGTCGAGGTGGACTATTTTTACATATTTCTTCCTCTCTGACGCCTTGCTGTTGTTTTGTTTTCCCTGTTTTTCTCCTGGCGCACTGTTTTCAGTTGAGATGTGGATTGGATTGGATAATGTAGTGCTCACAATAGGGTTGCCACGATAGATCCTGCCTTTCAACCTTTAACATTTTCTGCACCTCCTATCTTCTTTCCCAATCCAGACTCAAAAAAGTGACCACCTGATGTTTATTCATGCAGACTCGACTTATGTTTGGTTTCCATGATTTTCTCTCAACAGATTTTTGAGCCATGTTCATTTAAACTCACCTACAGTCACATAGCTGTTTTTTGAGCTTTCTGCAACAAATTGTTTCTGTCAAGACTGATGCTTCTCATTACATTTGAATTAAAGTGACATTGAATTTCACTCTACTTTTATCTTTAGTTAAGTGGAGGGAGGGAATTTTTTCAGGACACCAAGCATTGAAATTCACATTCAGAGCTTTCAAGTTTTTTTCTTCTTGCTTCCACCTACAGTCAAAAGTTGACACTTCACTTCTTTAAACCATTGGTGTAAATTTCCAAAACTCCCCTCACGCTTGCTGTCAGACAGAGTTTCCAGACCTTATAGAGTCTGGGGGGGATAAGGCTATGTCATGGAGGGCAGAATGTGCTCCCTGTTCATAATTGTTTATTTAATCAAAACATCCCTCTGGGTGCGGAGCCTAGTCCCGGCTCCCCCTGCAGCCTCCCCAGCTCTTTGTCCCGACACAGAGGGGGAAATGGCCAGCAGCGTCCCTTTTTGAAAACTGTCCAGCTGTCAAAGTGGCAGTGACATTTTCACAATGCTTCCCTGGGCTCATCTCCTCTGTCCCCACCCCCACCCCCCGGCACTGTAAGCCTCCCCTCCAGCAGGCAGGGGGACAGCACCAGAGCCAAATTCACATGTGACGGAAAAACGAGCTGCAGGTTACAGATCCCAAACTTTTTCTTTCTTCTTGCCTCTCTGTAGCTCTGCCTCCCCATCCACAAAACTGACCAAAACAGGAAATATGAGACCTGTTCCCATGTTGTATCCCATAAAAACCATAACATCATCACCACCTCCAAATGTAATCATACATATGTGATTTTTCAGTAGATTTGAGTGACCCAGAGGTGTTAAAAGTTTTGCTTACCTTCTAGTCTTCTTTTCCCAAAAATATTTCTATTTTGGCAACCCTATATTGTTCTAATCCCTACTAGCAGGCATTTCCTTGGTGTTCTTGACTGGTGGATTGGACTGGGGCTGGGTGGTGGGCGGGCGCTTGACCGCAGTGTGATGGAGTTGGGTTTGGTTTTAGGGTGGGTGCTATTACTCTCAGACTGGGTGACTCAAGCTAACCTGTCATATGTGTATTTGTTTCACAGCATCCCGGCCCACTACGTGTACCCTCAGGCCTTCGTTCAGCCCAGTGTGGTCATCCCTCATGTGCAACCTACAGCTGCTGCACCTGCAACCACTTCCTCCCCCTACATCGACTACACCGGAGCTGCCTACGCGCAGTATTCTGCAGCCGCAGCTAACGCTGCCGCTGCATATGAGCAGTATCCCTACGCTGCATCCCCTGCTGCCGCAGGCTACTTAGCTACTGCCGGCTACGGCTATGCAGTCCAGCAGCCTTTAGCCACAGCTGCCCCAGGCTCAGCTGCTGCTGCAGCTGCAGCCTTTGGTCAGTACCAGCCACAGCAGCTGCAAGCCGACCGCATGCAATAGCAGCTACTGCAACCACTGGACATGCAGAGAGAGGAGGCCTGCACCCGGCCACAGCTGATTAGTCAGAAGGAGCAGCGAAGGAAAAGGAAGAGGGAGTGGCCTTAAGGGTGGCTGTGTCAGCAACTTAGAGGCAGAGTTGCTTTAAAAAGGTGATGATGATGATGATGGTGGTGGTGGTAGTGATGATGATGATGATGGTGGTGGTAGTGATGATGATGGTGAGGTGGGAACCTTTTACAGTAACTTTCCAACTTGCTGTGCTTCAACCAAAAAAACGAGAAAATTAAAAAAAGTCGCAGAACAAATAATGGAAAGTGATTACTATACTATTATTGTTGTTGTTATTACTATTATTATTATTATTATTATTATTATTATCATTACTATTATCATTGTAGTAGAGTACTTATTTCTAGAGAAGAAAAGCAGGAACTAATCCCTGTGGTTGGTATAGGTGTTAAACTAAGCCTTTAAGTCCTATTGCTGTCTTTAACGTTAGTTTAGGAGACTGTTCTCTTTTTTTTCCAGTTATTTGATGCCCTCATAACATTTATATTTATTATTGTTATTATTACACATTGGGGGCTCTTCTTGTTCTTTTTGTCTTTTCAAGTGCAGTTTTTGAGTTAATATTTTCTGATAATCAGGGAAATGGAACCGTTTCCAACGTGTTAGCTATTATTATGTGAAGTCGAGGAGTCGTAACTTGTCGTGTCACACATATTTGAAGAACTACCTTTTTATCTTCCTGATGCTGAATGTCCCTTTTTTACATGATGTCTTTGACCTCTTGACCTATGCAAACAAATCAACAGGAGACAAAAAACAACAAAGAAAAGAAACTGAAAATGTCATCAACTCTGACTTGATTCTTGGACTAAAGGGGGACTTGGCAAACAAAACAAACGCACTGACAAAAGGAAAGAGGTTGAAAATGGCTTCAGACAATGAGAAACACTAAATCAGTCCCTTTTCCACATGTTTCACCTACACAGACACATGCATCCAGAGTTGCACACATAGCAGTCAAAGACAAAGCCAGCACAGTTGTGTTTCTCTCTGGCTCTGGGATGGAGAGAAAGAAAAAGAGAAAGAGAAAGAGGGAGAGAGCAGCTGCTGGTGGGGGTGGAAAGAGCCGCTCCAGCGCCACACAGACGGATCACTCTGGAAAGAACGCATCACTTGTGCTCGTTTGTTGAGCTGTCACATTTTAATCCCTGGCCAGGCCCATTTGGGAACCAACTTCACACCCCTACACCCAACTCAACAGGGTAACAGAACCCCACAGCAGAGCCCCCCCCAGTCATGCAGCCCTGCAGCTGTCAGCACTTCCACCTCCGTGCTGCTGTAGTCTGGTGTCAGGTACACACTCACAAACACACACACACTTTCAACCAAAGCCACCCCAACAACTGGTCTGCCTCATGTCTGTCAAAATCACCAGGTGGGGTGGGAGAGAACGGGGGTTTGACTCTTTGACGTAATGTTGGTCTGTGTGCCTAGATTTTTACTGCTATTTAAGTGAGAAAAAAAAACAGAAAAAAGAGAATTCTACTATTTAAGATATTTATTTTTGGGGGTTGACTATGTTGACGCTCTAAGAGTAGAGACTTAGTGGCGGTACTGTATTAATAATATTATGTACTCATCTCAAGGCATATATAAGTTATTGATTAGTTTTAGTAATACTAGTACTAAAATAATAATTATTATTAACATACTCAACCAAAAATGTCAATGTAGGAGTTATTTAAGATACTGTTATGTGCACTGTACTTTTATTTTTTATCTTTTTGATTCTTTAGAACATGACATTAAATATTAGCTCAATGCCTTTTGTAGGGAAGAAACTTTATTTAAATGCAGGCCTGTTTGCATGCAGATTGTACTCTGCCTCTTCTGTGTTCAGATGAGGGGATAAAAATAATAATAATTTCACAAAAAACAAGCGAAAATGCTGCTTTCTCCACTAGAATGTATAGTTGTCGTCAAGGTTTCAGTAGCTGTGCTTCTTTTGCTTAATATTCATCAGATGGGCTATTTTACACTGTTGGGAATTTTTATACTTGAACTATTTCTTACAAGGGAAATATGAAAAAAATGACAAAAAAACTTTTTAAGAAAGCTTTTCATTGTCACTGGATGAAGGCATGTAAAGTGTTTCTATTTAATGCAAAGGTCCTGTTGATATTAAAACCTTTACTTCAGAATTTCAACACCATTTACTTCAAATTGGAATAAAATGTTCTATATTTAACAAGCTTGGTGACATTTATTTTCATTAAGACTGCAAAAAGATGAGGTTTCATGTCCGGTTATTTCAATGGGACTCATATGACGATCTTTTTACACACATCGAGTAACATCTCTCTTTATTTAGCTTAACAAGGCTGTTAATGCTACCAACCTAGCCGGCTAAAAAGCTAGGCGGGTTGTGAGCAAGGATTATTACTCAGTGTCAAAGTGACAGTGTTAGCATTGCTAGCTAGCTGTTGACTAGAGTGACCACATAGAAAGATTGTCTGTATTTTTGCTCTGCACAGAGTGTCTGAGAAACATCTTTTAAATCAAGACATGGTGGGTTAATTATGAATCAACCAGCTAACCTTAGCTGCTGCCGCTAACACGGTCTCTTCTAGTTAGGTAGCCAGCAAGGTAGCATTAGCAGCCTTGTTAAACTAAATAAAAGCAGAGGATAGTTACTGTCTCTGTGTATTTACATCAGGAGCTAGATGGTTGATTCAGAGACAGGTATCATGTGATTGGCTGAAATGTGTCATGAAAAGTGACATGAAATAAAACACTGAGACAAAATGCCATTATGAAATAAAAACAGACTTTTTAAAAAAAGGCTACTTTGAAATGATACATTTTCTTATAAGCTCCTATAAAACTTGTATTATGAAGTGTGTGTGTGTGTGTGTGTGTGTGTATGTGTGTGTGTGTGTGTGTGTGTGTGTGTGTGTGTGTGTGTGTGTGTGTCTTGTTTAACTATATTCGTGGGGTCCAAAAACCGGGACTACAGTATACTTTTTGGGGTCCGGACTGCTTTGTAGGGCCAAAATGCTGGACCCCACAACTTTAAAGGGCTGTTTGAGAGTTAAGACTTGGTTTTAGGATTAGGGTTAGAATTAGGTTATGGTTAGGGTGAGGGTAAGGGTTAAGGTTAGGCATTTAGTTGTGATGGTGAGGGTAAGGGGCTAGGGAATGCATTGTGTCGATGACGGGTCCCCACAAAGATAGTAAGACACACTGTGTGTGTGTGTGTGTGTGTGTGTGTGTGTGTGTGTGCGCGTGCGTGTCTTATTTCTCTGCCTGCAAGGTGACAAACACACAGATGCTGCACAGCTCCTTCTCACTGTCAAACCATCTTGAGAAGACATTATTTGAAACATTCTTACATTACAGTCACACCCACAGTTTACATGGATACATCTGACACATAATAAAGTCTCTCAGGACTCAGACAATCAATGATTCATTCACTCTCTAATCAATAAGTCATGTTATAAAGAGTGTGCTGCCGTGTCTCTGCCTTCTTTTACTTGGCTCCAGGGAGTATTTTTGTCCCTGGTGAAAAATGAAACTGTAGGTGGGTGATCATGACACAGCAAGTCCTTATGGATGAAATCAGCTGCTATCATAGCATCTGACCTCATGATGTAATAAAAGTAAAACATGTTGCTTTATTAAACTGATGATGTAGAGCTGTAATAGAGTTTTGATGAGACTTTAAAGGGGCACCCAGGATCAGTTTACTCGTCATGGGGAGTACTACTCTTTGAAAACAGTTGTCTTGTCAGTTGTCTAGTCTATAATGTCTTCTGTGGCTCTGGAGGTGCTTTTTAAAGTCAGTACCACTTTCTAACATCTATAAAGTGTTTATGAGTTGTAACAAGTGGCAATGTTAATGAATAGTAAACAATCTGCTAAAAGCTTCTGTCATCAGTGTTAAATCGATTTGGGATTTAATTACAAATGTATAACAGAAAGACTGCATAACAGACTGGGGGTGTGGGGTCTAATGCTACGTTCAGGGCATATCATTCAGGCCATATGAGGTGTCGAGTGGGGAAATGAAACGTTCATGTCAGCTTCCGAGGTGTAATTTTTAGTCTGAGATATCAGGGATTTCTGGATTGTGATGTCGAGATCCAACTTCAGGGAGTGTTCCAGTTGAAATTTCCGACCGGGAACTCGGAAATTCCTGTTCAACTGGAACGCTCCATTAAAGTCAAAATATCTTGAGCTGCACCAATTTAGAATTTAGTTTCTCAAATTTCAAATTCCAGTACTTAATAAAAGTGCAGTACTAAATCGGTGGAGCACTCCTTTAAACTTGGTTGATCTGGAGGCATTATTGAATTGTCATTATTAAATTGTGTAGCCTACCTGTTGATATCAAAGGCTCTTAGCATCCAGGATGTAAAAGCTAATTTGAACCTACATCAGCAGCTGATATAATAGGCTACTGCAGTTATCATGTTTAAGGGGATTTCCAAGTTGGGGGTCAAACCTTGGCAGTCGATAGGGATGACTTCCCTGTAAGTTCAGGTCCATTCCCTCAGGAGAGACCCGTGTAGACTTCGCCACAGCCTCAATAACTCGTCTATTTTTAGCAGGGCTGTCTAAGGCTGCCATGTTGCCTGCGAGGTAAGTGCTTGTCCGCCCCAAAGGAGATACTGCGGCACTGACTCACGGTCCTCTCTGCACGGCGTGAGGCTTTCAGGTTCACCGTGTTGCTTAATTAGGACATCCCGGAAGAGTCACGGTGCTGTGCGCAGCTGAGTGACGGGGCAGGAGGGGGACTTGTACGGCCGAAGCACACAGCCACGAATCCCGGGATATTGACAGTCCCAACAAAATATCAGCTGAAATTTACTGTAGACCAGAGGAGTGAGGTAAGATGTTTCTATACTGACGAGGTTCTAACTGAGTGTGAAATTTAGTTAATTTTTGGGGTGGGGCGGAGGGTTAAAATTGGGTGTCCGACTGCGCAGAAATGTCCACAGTCATCTTCACCTGCTCCCTGTGCGCCATGGTTTTTTATATTTAGCACGCAGTAAAAGAGCACTGTGTTGATTTCGTACTGATTGTTTTCTTTCATCTCGTTTGTTCCTTTCGAGTAACGATTATTGTTGTGGCGTGAAGCATCATATTTGAGGGGCGGTGAAAGTCCTGTCAGCATGCCAGCAGTGTGCCATGTCATGTTCTATAAGCGTCATCTTTTGCCTGCACGTGCCTGCGTGATGAGCAGCTGTAATCAGACAATATGAGTTTCAGCCTGTTAATATTATAAATTACATAGGCTGTAGATGTTTTAAGTTTAAATCTCATTTCTGACCAAACAGTTGACAAAACAATCACCTCGAGGTCCATTTAGTAGCTTTTGATTATATCATGGCTCCTCCATGTTAAAGGTTGAGTTAAACTTTGGTTAAACTTAACTTTTGAGGTGGCCGGGTTAGTTCAGTGGGTAGAGCAGGCACACATATACTGAGAGGTTTATGCCTCGACGCAGAGGTCCAGGATTCAAATCTGACCTGTGACGATTTCCTGCATGTCTTCCCCCCCTCTCTCACCTAGCTGTCCTATCAATTAAAGGCAGAAAAAAACTTCTGAGCCAACATTGACAGGAAGTCCTTAAGTGCACAGAAAAAATAAATTAAATGAAAATTAGTCTTGCATTGCCTATTGTCTATATCCACAATGTTCCACTTCCGGGATTGTTCAGATGCCGCCGAAAATTTCGCCTGATGTCTTTAATTTTGGCCGGTCGATTTATGAGGACTATGGTTAACTGCTCCTCAGATCTCTGCAGGGTAAATCCAGACAGCTAGCTAGACTATCGTTCCAGTCTGAGTTTTCTGTTGCATGACTAAAACAACCTTTGAACGTACACACGTTCCCGAGGCTATTTTGCAGAGGCGCCGGGGCTCCGTGCGGCGCTAAGCACCACCCATGACGATATCAGATAGTCTAGCTAGCTGTCTGGATTTACCCTGCAGAGATCTGAGGAGCAGTTAACCATAGTCCTCATAAATCGACCGGAGTTTAAAATGCCAAAACAAAGAATGCGTAAGGTAACGGACATCCGGCCAAAAAGAAGTACATACGGCAAAATTTTCGGCGGCAACGGAGCAATCCCGGAAGTAGAAGGTCGTGGATATAGACTACGTAGACCTATCTTCACAGCGCTGTGGAGTAAGGTCTGGCTACACCACACATATATTCTGGAATAGGAGACAAAAACACTGGGTTGTTTGTAGTTAAATGGAGGAAAGTTAAATACATTTTAAGTCATATTCCAAAATGTGTTATTCCAAAAGTGGGTGTTTCAGTAAAATGACTCCAATCATCTATATAGATAGGCTGCTGTAGCCTATTAGGGCTGGGTGTTATGACAATATTTCGTCAAACCAATATAAAAATGTCTATCGTATATACAGTATTTGTCTATATCGTTTCTATTGCAATGTTGAAAAACCAACGTCCGAACTGCATTACGGCAATATTTACATCACTTTGGTGTAATGTAAAGCACTTTGGGTTTACTTGTAATGAAAGGTGCTACACAAATAACATTGACATTGACATTGACATTAGCTTTACATTCTGACCCTTGCAGGTTGCGTACATTTTGCACTAAGGTTCTTAATAAAATTAGTATAATACTCAGTATTTCAAGTATTTAATTCACACAGCATACAAAATGGCTTTACCATGTGGTTATTTTCATAAAGACTATTTATTTATTGAACAACATGAAAACATGCTATATTGGGATATACTGCATATCGTTATTGAGATATGAAATTACTGTACCTATATCAGGATAGAAGATTTTGGCCATATCGCCAAGCCCTATAGCCTATAATAAAAAAATACCGTGATGCCTAATATCATCCATCCATCCATCCATCTTCGTCCGCTTATCCGGTATCGGGTCGCGGGGGTAGCAGCTCCAGCAGGGGACCCCAAACTTCCCTTTCCCGGACCACATTAACCAGCTCCGACTGGGAGGCTCCGAGGCGTTCCCAGGCCAGGTTAGAGATATAATCCCTCCACCTAGTCCTGGGTCTTCTCCGAGGCCTCCTCCCAGCTGCAAGATGCTACAGTGTTTTTTTTGTAAGTGGATACAAAATACCAAGACTTTCACCAACAGCTCATACTGATAATATCACAGCTTCCTGTTTTAGTGGCTGTATGAAGGGCTGTAGCTCTTGTAGCATAAACACAATACCAATAAAACAATTATTTGCTGAATTTACTCAAATGTACTTGTACAGTGCAGCGCATGATCTTGAGACCTACATTTGAATACCTTACAGTAGGCCCATAGCAGCTGGCTGCGGCCCAATATAGTCCCAAAGATCAGATACCAGGCCAGAGGGTTCAGGAGAGACATGCAGGTCAGGGTGAAGTCAGTAATATCTTTCCACTGCAGGAGCATGTGTGCTTTCTCAGCTGTTGGTTGGGGTCTTTATGTGGCAGACGCTGTTGCCCACCTGTCTGCAGGAACAGAGGGAGGAATGTATTAATTTACTGGGGTCTACTAATGTCTACTTAATACAACAGCTGAACATTATTGATAGATGAATTCCATTAACGGCAACATTGTATTGTTTGTCTGTTGTGTTACTTTCTTTGTACCACTCATGGTTTGAACCCACTCTGGCTGTTTCCCATTACGTTTCTGTAATGGGCTTACATTGAGTGTATATGAAAAGCTAAAAGAGCATCATTGGCCATGGTTTTGCATTGCAATGGAGAATTTGGCTGGTTGACAATACAATCAGTGCAGATGCTGGCTGTTTCTGTCTCATGGTTTTTAAACACATTATATATTGAGCGAGGCAGTGATTAAGTTAAGTGTTTGGGACTTTAGCAAATAGAGTAGTTAGTAATTCTCTGTCCTCTATCTAATATATACAATGTAAAGCTTCAACTATGGGGCTGCAAAAGGTATTTTCATTATTTATTATCTATAAAACAGAAAAAGAAAACTGCTCACCACAATTTCTCAGAGCCCCAGGTGACATCTTTAAAGAGTAACTTAATACCCTCTGCTAACCACCTTACTACAGTGGTGTACAGGTGTACTCCAGGACCCCGTGTAGATGTGTTACCAGAACATGTCTTGTTGACTACAAGACTAACTATACATATTGTATAGAGGGCCGAAAAAAAGTGGTATCAAAATGCAAAGACTAATAATTTGATTAAAACAAGTTTATCGCTGTTTAAACACAAGAAATAAACTTGATCCAAGCAAATGTCTTGGATAGCTACTTCATATCTGACTTGTTGTACATGATCAGTCTACATTGATGACATGCTCTCCAGGTTTCAGAGCTGTTGACCCAGAGAGCAGAAATAGCAGCTGAGTCTTGCGACAGGCATCTGGCACCGAGGAGAGGTTTCTCCAGAGATGACTCGATGACGCCCATCAGGACATGTTTGATGCTCATAGCACATAATTACAAGACATAATTTACAAAGATTACAGACAGGGAAAGCAATCCAGTCTACATAGCCTCCTGGTGTTTTTTTATAGATCATTTGTGAAGCAAATAAAACAGATTATAACTCACACCACTGGATTGTGTGTTGGACATAAAGGTATAGCAGGTGTCAGATTGGAAAGTTACCTAGCAGTAGTATGCGTAAACATGCAGTGGGTTGCTAGAATGAATTCCACTCTGTTCACCAATTGCCTGCGTTGCCGCATGGTGAGGCATATGGCTGGTCAGTGTTAAAGAAAGAGACACAATATGGTGTGTGCCGTGTTACAGTGGCATTCGATCACAGCTGGAGCATTTGTTTACCTCATAACAGGGAGCTAACTGAGTTTGGGTACAGTCTATATAATCATGTATGTGAAATGTCCAATCTATGTGGGTGTCTCAAGTGTTTCATCTCTAAATGGCATCGTGGGAATATCCAAGGTCATTGAGGTCACTCTTTCAGCATCAGCACAGGTTATCTGATAGTCACTCAGACTGTCAGATTGTTTCACTAGTTTTGTGGTTATATATTCTGTCTGTATATATTAATTTGATTTGATTTTTGATTTGATTATTTCACTTTGACTGGAGCAGAAAACATGTCTTCCTATTGTATGTATCTGAAGGTACTGTATATTCATCAGGTATTTTTCCAGGTTTTCTTAATTTTTTCCCCCACTGCACTCAATTCTCTGTTTTTCCTCTCAGCCTGGCTCCAGTCTCTATCCCTCCTTAATGCAATTGTGTGATACGTACATGTGTTCATGGCAGAAGTTGTAACTGTTGCACAGGGCCAGACAGCTCAAACAGAGACAGTGTTCATATAAAGCCCATTGCATTAGCTACATTTAGTTTCACTTTGTAATGACATGGGCCAGTTTTTTTTTAAACAGTGAGCAGCAGCGTGGGGAAGTTGAATAGTGATTCTGTCATAAATAGTGATCCTCTGATCAGCTCAGGACCCAGTACTGATCTCTCTCACCTCCCTGTTGAGAGAGGGAAAAAAGAAAATTTTCTTCTGCGATCAATGAAGTGAAACATCGTACTGTATCACAAAACTAATTCCTAAGATTAGAAAGGTCACAGTACAGCTTAAGAAACCATTCTTTTTTTTTCGAGGCTTGTCACCATGGAAGGTTTAATGGAGAGGCTGGAGAGAGCTGTGATTCGCCTGGAGAAGATGTCCGTCACGATGCAGGCGTCCAGCGACATGGCTAACGAGGGCTGTGTCAACGGCATCGATGGAGGCAAGTCTGTGCGCAGTCATACTCAGAGGTTTGGGAGTAAGTTAAACAGGCACTGGTTACATTAGAGTGAAAGCTCAACATGCGAGCCGTGATGTCTCCCTGTTTTTCCAGGTTTGTCTCAGTGTGTGGAGGCCTTTGACCTCTTACTGAGAGGTCCGATTTCTGAGTACATGAACAACAGCCAAGCCATAGGAAGCGAGGTGGAGAAACATGTAAGTTAAGTAATTGTAAGTTATGTGTGTGTGTGTGTGTGTGTGTGTGTATGTATATATATATATATATATATATACACATACATACATACAGTGGGGCTCGAAAGTTTGGGCACCCCAGATAAAAATTTGTATTAATGTGCATAAAGAAGCCAAGAAAAGATGGAAAAATCTCCATAAGGCATTAAATGATAGACACTCTTATAATATGTCAAAAAAAAGTTTGATTTTATTTCCATCATTTACACTTTCAAAATAACAGAAAACCAAAAATGGTGTCTGCAAAAGTTTGGGCACCCTGCAAAGTTAATACCTTGTACTGCCCCCTTTGGAAAGCTGAGACCTGACAGTGTCATGGATTGTTCTCAATCATCGTCTGGAAAGACCAGGTGATGTCAATCTCAAAGGTTTTAAATGCCCAGACTCATCTGACCTTGCCCCAACAATCAGCACCATGAGTTCTTCTAAGCAGTTGTCTAGAAAACTGAAACTGAAAATAGTTGACGCTCACAAAGCAGGAGAAGGCTATAAGAAGATAGCAAAGCGTTTTCAGATGCCAATATCCTCTGTTCGGAATGTAATTAAGAAATGGCAGTCATCAGGAACAGTGGAAGTTAAAGCAAGATCTGGAAGACCAAGAAAAATATCAGACATAACAGCTCACAGGATTGTGAGAAAAGCAAGTCAAAACCCACATTTGACTACACAATCCATCCAGAAAGATCTGGCAGACACTGGAGTTGTGGTACACCATTCCACTATAAAGAGATACTTGAAAAAATATGGTCTTCATGGAAGAGTCATCAGAAGAAAACCTCTTCTACGTCCTCACCACAAAAATCAGCGTTTGAAGTTTGCAAATGAACATATAGACAAGCCTGATGCATTGTGGGAACAAGTTCTGTGGACCGATGAGGTTAAAATAGAACTTTTTGGCCAGAATGTGCAAAGGCACTTTTGGAGAAGAAAGGGCACAGAATTTAATGAAAAGAACCCCTGTCCAACTGTTAAGCATGGGGGTGGATCAATCATGCTTTGGGGTTGTATTGCAGCCAGTGGCACAGGGAACATTTCACGAGTAGATGGAAAAATGGATTCAATAAAATTTCAGCAAATTTTGGACTTTTAACTTGATGCCATCTGTGAAAAAGCTGAAGTTAAAGAGAGGATGGCTTCTACAAATGGATAATGATCCTAAACACACCTCAAAATCCAATCCAGTGGATTACATCAAGAGGCGTAAACTGAAGGTTTTGCCATGGCCTTTACATTCTCCTGACCTCAACATAATTGAAAATCTATGGATAGACCTTAAAAGAGCAGTGCGTGACAGACAGCCCAGAAATCTCAAAGAACTGGAAGACTTTTGTAAGGAAGAATGGGCGAAGATACCTCCAACAAGAATTGAAAGACTCTTGGCTGGCTACAAAAAGTATTTACAAGCTGTGATACTTGCCAAAGGGGGCAGTACAAGGTATTAACTCTGCAGGGTGCCCAAACTTTTGCAGACGCCATTTTTTGTTTTCTGTTATTTTGAAAGTGTAAATGATGGAAATAAAATCTAACTTTTTTTGACATATTATAAGAATGTCTAATCTGTCATTTGATGCCTTTTTGGAGATTTTTCCATCTTTTCTTGGCTTCTTTATGCACATTAATACTTTACCTGGGGTGCCCAAACTTTGAGCCACTGTATAATATATATATATATATAAGTGTTTGATTCATTCACTAAAGTCTCTGCCAACGGTGTCCTTCTATTGTTGAGTTGTCAAAATTCAGATGAAAGAAGAGAGGAGTTAATCAAAATGTTGATAGACTCATGAGTGGCCTTCAATTATCACAATGCAACATACAAACTGCATGCAGGCACTTCTCAGGGCTGGTTTGCCAGTCTGCTGTTGGCAAAAGCAACTACTAATGTAAACCTCAAGCCGATCTCTGGCCCTCGTGGCGTTTGCCCTATCAACTTTCAATGGTACTTTCTGTGCCTACCATGGTGACCACTGGTAATGGGGAATCAGGGTTCGATGAAGATTGCTCAAAGGAATGAGCCAAGCTATTCTCTAAAGGGAGCACAGATGAATACAAGTGGAGCAACTAGTGCAGGCAGTCTGTGCCAACCTTTACTTGATTGGATGCACATTTATAAACAAACATGGATTTTCCTGCTTTAGATCCCATTTAGAGGCATTGGAAAGCTGAAGGATAGTGATGTTTGTGTATGGGAGGTCCATGGTCCAAAGTTTCCTGTCCTCTACAAAGCCAAGGATGGGAGTATAATTGAACTTTGCTCTTACTTTCATTTATCAAACTGCTAGTGGAGCACCTTTTCCTATTTGGTAATGACCCATACTCTCACTAGGATTGCAAGTGTGTATTTGTGGTCGGCCAGTTGCCAATAATAGCTGTGTCATGTCCTTTGAATATATTCAGAACAACAGAGAGTGCTCCAAAACAGAAAAGTAAAGGCAGGCAGAGAGAAATCAAAGTAAAAAGTTGTATTTCTTCCTCAGTACCTCGAAAGAAGATCTCTATCTCTGCGTCCCAACGGGGTGAGAAGGAGGGGGAGTGTGTGAGCGAGAGCCAGAGGTAGTTTCTTTAAGTTTGCAAAGCTCCTTTTATGGAGAAAGCCTCCCTGGTGGTTCCCTTGGCCCGCAACTGGAGGTCTCAAACACACACAGGACACAGCTGGCTGGGACTAACCCAAACTGTGTGTGTGTGTGTGTGTGTGTGTGTGTGTGTGTGTGTGTGTGTGTGTGCATGTGTGCGTGTGTGGCTATACTTTCTTTGTTTGTCTAAGAGACAGATTCACTGCCTAGATTTCAATAAGCGTGAGAGAACCGACAAAGCGTGAACAAAAGAGAATGAAAAAATGTCATGCAAATCAGGGCACTGTAATATTGTCTATATTCAGTATACAAAATATAGAATGTGTAGCATGTATTATAATCCCAACCTATCTGACTTTGGTTCTTTATGATCGACAGGCGGAGATGGTGAACAACGCCCTGCAGACTCAGAGAACCTTTCTCAAAATGGTTGCCATGCATCAGAAACCTGCACAGGTACAACATGCTGAAACCTACTGATGGTGTGACAGCTGTGTGGTCACTGTTGAATTAAAGGGAGCAGTGATTCCAGTGTATTTTATTGCAATCTTTTTTATTCTTTGGCATCCAGCACCAATCCCACAGAAGTTTTGTGAATGTGCACTTATTCTGTCAGGTTAAAGCGTAACTCTCGCCAAAATGCAACTTAGGGTCTTTTTGTGAATGTACCTGAGTCAAACTTTCGTTTAAAAGCATATTTAGGACGGAAGCGTCACTTTTAAGATTTACTGTATTCTCGTTTTTCAGTCAAATGACCTTTTGAATGGGAGTGCTAGGGGCACTTTTATGCTAGCCTCAAAATAGCTATTATTAAAACACTTAAAAGGCTTGAAACAACATGAAACTTTGCTTGAAGTATCACCAGGGGCTCTACACATGAACGCAAGCATTGAGAACATTGTTTGTGTACACAGAGTTTACTAAAAACAAAGGTTTTGAGCAACTCACGTTAGCAGTTGTTTACGCTATCCACCATTTTCCCAGTCCAAAATAGGCGATCTCCGAATGCGAATGAACGGACTTCATAGGAGGAAATGTCATTCTTATATGAGGCTCCTTTTTCAACTACAAGGCCAATATTGTGTTTCACTAACGACAAAACAACGAATTATCCATGCATTTATATGGAACTAAGCTTTTGGAGGTTTCCATCTTTACTCTCCTCCCTCGACTATTTTTGACTGGCTCTATAGACGGCAACCGGAAGAACAACAGCTACAGTGAGTTGCTCAAAACCTTTCTTTTTACTAAACTCAGTGTATACAAACAATGTTTTCAGTGCTTTTGTTAAGGTGTAGAGCCCCTGACGATACTTCGAGCAAAGTTTCATGTTGTGTCAAGCCTTCTTAGTGTTTTAAAAATAGCTATTTGTTGGCTAGCATAAAAGTGCCCCTAGCACTCCCATTCAAAAGGCCATTTGACCGAAAAACGAAAATACAGTAAATCTTAAAAGTGGCGATTCCGTCCTAATTATGCTTTTAAACGAAAGTTTGACTCGGGTACATTCACAAAAAGACCCTAGGTTGCATTTTGGAGAGAGTTACACTTTAAGATCAGAAATTTTGGCTAGACCTTTGATTACATAATTCATAATAGATAAAATGATTCAAACTATTACTATAGGAAATATGCCAATGTGCCAGTTATAAACTACGCACAGAGCCGCTGCAAAATAGTTGTGCGAGAGAAAACTCAGATTAGACAGATAGTCTAGCTAGCTGTCTCAATTTACAATACAGAGATCTGAGGAGCAGTGAACAGTAGTCCTCATAAATTCACCAAATTTCAAATTCCAACACAAAGAAAGCGGAAGGAAACAGAAAATACATGCATCTGGCGGAATTTCCTGCAGCACTGGAGCAATCCCGGAAGTGGAACGCGAAGGATATAGATTACTGTTAACTAAATCAAAACAACTTTAACTTTAACAGTTAAAACATTATTTAATGGTGTATTATTAGCAATATAAATCATCTGTGCCAACCATCATGTCATTAATATCTAGTCTATTACTGTACGTAGCTTTCATGCCATTTGTTTTTGCCTTCTTGCAGAGAATTGGATGCAGAATCAGAAATGCTTTGATGCAAATTTTATTGATTCCATTGATTCTTATTTTCAAACTGTGGCTGAAAACTGAAATACTGTAAATATTACACATAATACATGTAAACCAAAATAAAATCTATTAGAGTATGATAAATTAATAAAATAAAAATAAAATCTATTATAGTAAAGTATAAACATCTATTACTGCAGAGTATAAGAAATAGCCACTACTGATACTCAGTCTCTTCTGCCTTGACGGTGGGGCCACATGGCCTAACCCTGCAGACTGATTGCTAATTGAAGATTTGTGTGAAGGAGTGTCAAACAGGTGCTTCAGTGATTTCATACTGATGTAGGTAGTTTCTAATAGTTAGGAACAGATGGTTTCTGTTTGGTTACCATAGCTAAAACAATGGAGTTTGGACTGCTTGAATGACATCCGTGTTAACTGTTCTGCAAAAGGGTGGGGGAATGTGTCAATCCAATGAGAAAGGGTTAACACATTTGCAAGAGGTGTCTTCTGCTCTGCTGAGACAGTGATGATGAAAACCGAGTAGATCCCAGTTTCTTTAAGCAGGTCAAAGCAATCAAGAAAAACTGTACATGCAACAACAACAACAACAACAACAACAACAAAGATATATATGTAGTATCTCTCCCATATATTTATTCACTTTAATATTTCAAAAAACATTAGTTTTTTGTAGTTGCTCTGGTATTTAAAGTGTCAAAATATCATGTGGTGCGACCATCTGTCCATGACCGCTGTTTTGAAAACATCTTTGAAATTACCCTAAATCTATTCAAATGTATTTTTGCCCTATTTGGCAAATCTTTTTCAGAGTGTTTTGTAGCCAAAAGTACAAAATTGCAAAGCATTTGTATTCATATGTCCATCATAATATATGAACATACAGTACTTTGTCCGATGATGTCCATTTAATGAAATATGGACAATGAGAACAAAACAATGGGATCAAAATTTATAAAAACTCAAAAGAAATGCAAATACTTAGTTTCTTAAAACTTTATATAACTGGGAATCTGTAAAAATTGTTAAGCATGTTTAAGAAATTAATTTATTTTAAGATAATTCACGGTTGCACCACATGACTTTTTTTTTAAGGCCTGTTGAAAATCCTTATACGTCATGACCCGTGTCCTCCCCTCCTGTGTCCCCCAGCAAGCCGTGCTGTTCACAGAGGGATTACGCTGCTCTTTGACTAAGAAAACGCTAATACAACACATTCCCAACATGTTCACATATAGAGAAAGGGGGGTGGGAGAGAAAGCTGTGTGTGTGTGTGTGTGTGTGTGTGTGTGTGTGTGTGTGTGTGAGAGAGGTGATATGATATCATCCCATTGGCCTTCTGTTTGTGTGTGTGTGTGTGTGTGTGTGTGTGTGTGTGTGTGTGTGTGTGTGTGTGTGTGTGTGTGTGTGTGTGTGTGTGTGTTTTACAGGGTTCCATGGAGCCAACCAGGAAGTGATTACTCCCTATCTGTCCGGTCATTGGTTAAGAGGCTGTGAAAAGAGCTTTCAGTGATTGTCAGAAATGCAAACAAGGAAAGAATGAGAGTTTTACAGAGAGAGGGACTCACCCTAGAGAAAGGAGGAGAGCGATATAAGGGAAGAGGAGATGACATTCTGTATCGCTGTTGGCGAAATTAACCCCAAAAACGACATGGAAAAGAGCAGAAAAGAATTGTATCAAGTCTTGTCCCCTTTCCAAGTATGGAATTGTCATAGAGTGCTTCTTTCATCTCTTTTTGAATATTTCAAACACATACTAGGGTTTTCTGTCCATTTTCTAAATTAAAGACTTGAGATTTGAGTCTTGGACTCAAGTCACAGACATAAGGACTTTAGATTTAACTTGGCTGCTTTGCGACTTGACTCCTTTTCAAGATTTTACCTTATTTTACCTCGTCTGGAACAATAAAAAATCATTAACACAATGTCAGGTGGGCCGTTATTAATTATCAATATTCAGGTTTTTCAGCAATTCAAGCTGAAAAACTTGTAATTTTTCATCATTTAAGATGAAAGAGCATTCTTAGCAGTCTTATGTGTTAATGTCATAATGGAATATATATATATGATGGAAGGAAGTGATGGCTTCCATGTTTACGACTTGTAAGTGTTTATATAATCAGACAACTCAAGATGGTTGTATGAATGCAAAGTTGGTTGTGTGTGGGTAAAAAATAATGTGCATTGACAATATAGCCCTATATCTAAATGTAGGTTTGATTAGGTTGGAAGACAGACCAATACTAGGAGGAAAAGTTTGTGTGACTTTAACTAGTGAAGCCTCTCTTCTCGCACACACACACACACACACACACAGATTACAGATTAAGTTCTGGTCTTTCTCTGCAGCACAGCCCCTGTTGTGCTCTCTGACTTTTTATGGGCATGTTCTATATTTGAGCCTGTTGTGTGTGTGTGTGTGTGTGTGTGTGTGTGTGTGTGTGTGTGTGTGTGTGTGTGTGTGTGTGTGTGTGTGTGTGTGACAGACAGACAGACAGACAGACAGACAGACAGACAGATAGATAGATAGAGTGAAAGAAAGTAAGCCTCTCTCTTGTGTGACCTCAAGTTGGCCTGTTAAATTCATGTGTGTCTGGCAGTTCAGACACACTGTAGACTTTCACAGTTACAGTTGTTCTCTCATTGTCGCCCTCCACTCTCCACCTTTGATCCACTGCTTATATAGGAAGTCAAGGCTCGGACGCTGTGCTATTGTAACACACTGCCCATCAAATAATGTGAGCCGACATTTTTGATCCTTTTGTCAGCTCATTCTCTTTCTGTCTGTATCTGTCTGTAGCTCTGCCTCGGACAGTTGACTTCTTATCTATGTGGCCATACATATATTTTCTTTTTTCTTTTTTTTGGTGGACTGAGATCTGCCTGTGGCGCAATGGAAATTATGAATCACTTTGCTGATTTAAGTCATTTTCTTTAGCATAGTTCAGAGATTATCATCAACTGTGCAGTTCAAATGATCAGTTAGCAATCACATTTCATTACGCTATGAATTTAAGGAGCTGCGTTAGTTCAGTCTTTGATTCTCAGTTCAAGTTCTCTTCTTTGTGCTAAGCTAACTGTGTGCTTCTGGCACGCACTAGTTTCATAAAGCTAGCTCAGCCCAAATGTTAGCTCCTTCGCTCCCAGCAAGGTAAAACACTATGGTTTTTATAATTAAAAAAAATGTATTGTTTTTGTATGGACTAAACAAATTAAATATAGCATGTTGAGTGAGCTTTAGAGGTGCTGGTAGGACAGAGCCAGGCCAGCTGTTCCCTTTGTTTCCAGTCTTTATGCTAAGCTAAGCTGGCTGCTGGCTGTAGCTTCCTATTTAGCTAGCGTACAAACATGAGAGTGGTAACAATCTTCCAAGAAAGCAAATAGCGTATTCCCTAAAATGTTGAATTGTTCCTTTGAATTGTTTTGTTCAGTTTAAATAGACCCACAGTAGCAATGTTTATTGATTTAAAAGGGAGTAGTTAGACATTTGGTAAAGTTTTTATTTGCTTTTCTTTTTCTCTACAGGCATCACGTTTAGCTTAGCTTGGCTTAGCATAAAGCAGGGTGGAAACAGCTAGCCTGGCTCTGTCCAAATGTTAGCTATACCAAACAGCACATGGACTTTCTGAGAGATGCTTTATGTAAGAACAACATACATGTATCTATGCTTAGGAATATCTCTATTTTTGTTCCCACAAAAGTTGTGGTAGAAGATTTATAGAAAACATAGCTTGTACTGACATGGAAAATTGACTCCTGTTCTGCCTTAATGCCAGCATGTAAATTTGCCAGAACATTGTGCACTTGGGAATACAACTAATATATTTGTCTCTCTTCACACTGTGCAGCATGACTGAGTAGGGGAAGTCCAAACTCTGACAAGTGCACTGACTCACAGAATACAAGTCGTACTTTCAGTGGGAGCCATGGTGACGTTGTTGTGTGATGTAATGGACTTGAGGAGTCGGCAGAGCTCTTTATTATTTTCACATAAATAGTACAGTTGAAACGATCAGTTGATCTATCTATTAGCCGTGATGGAATGTAACGAAAGTACAAATACTTTGTTACTGTACTTAAGTACATTTTTCACGTATCTGTACTTTACTTAAGTAGAATCAATAGTGCATGCTTTTGACTTTTACTTCGTTGCATTTTGCAAGCCAGGCCTTGTGGTAGTGGACAGTATGGATACTGTCGAAGCTCAGCATCAAAATAACTGAACCACCCCGTAAATCACGGGTCGCTAGACACAGTGCCCTCACTGACCAAGGTGCAAACTAACCAACTTTTTTTTCTTTAAAAGATTAAGAGAATAAATCGTTATGCAAGTACTTTTACTTTTAATACTTAAATTACATTTAAAATCAGGTAGGCTACTTTTTACTTTTACTAAAGTAGGGTTGTCATTGTGGTACTTCTACTTTTACTAAAGTAAATATGTCTCTGGTTATTTGTACTTTTACTTAAGTACTGAGATTCAGTACTTCTTCCACCACTGTCTATTAGATAAATCTGCAGCTATTTTGATAATTGATTAGTTGTTTTAGTCATTTTTACATGCTAATTCCAGCTTCTCGAATGTGCAGATTGCATGCTTTTCTTTGTTATTTATGATACTAAACATAATATTTTGGGTTTGGGGTTTTTGGTTGGACATTGAAAGGCCTTGGGAATCCACAATGGGCATGTTTCATGATTATTGAAAATTTTATAGAAAAAACATTGAATTGATTAATTGAAAAAATAATCAGCAGAATAATCTGTAATGAAAATAATCGTTAGTTGCAGAAATAGTAGAGAAGGATGGAACTGGGTAAATATTTAAGTGCTGAAAACTGAAAGAATAAACTGAATAATGAGGGAGAAAGGTGATGGAACAATGATCCCATAATATGTTTTTTGTGGTTCATGATTGACACTTAAATTCATGTTACCTCAAATCATCCTTACATTCCTACTCAGCACACCCAGCACATATGTATATATGATATATGTACGTATGGTATCTCTATTGGACAGGGAAAATATATTGCTTCAAAGCTGCTCGCACAGAGATATCAACTGGATTTAGTAAAAATAAAAGCAGCCGGAGGAGCAGAGAAAGGAGCATCTATCTCAGCTTGTGGAGATCATGTGCATCTGATTGGGGAAAGAATTTGTTGGCAAAAAAGGAGAATGTCTACTTCTGTTTTGATTGCACCTTTGCACACACACATAGGAGCCGTATTTCATATACAGCATGGCTTCACACCTACATCTACGTATATTATATACAAAAAATACACCAAAAAACCCCAGATATGTTTATGTACACTCACACACACACACACACACACACACACACACACACACACACACACACACACAAATTAACTGTGTGCTGTGGAATAAACCATAAACTTTATCAAGCGATACTTTACCATACATCAGGTATATGACAAAAGCTGATATTATCAAAGCAGATATACTGGCTTATCTTAATGCATGTAGCTACTTCATAAACAGAGCAGTGTTCTGCAACTTCTCATCTGATTAAATAAACACTTTTTTACAGCTCATTAACAATACATGTTTCACATAGCAGTCATTTCACTGCAGATCAGAACAAGAAAACTGAAGCAGAAATTCCCTAGTGAAACATTGTGTTCCTTCCTGAATCTATGTGTGTGCTGGTGCATGTGTGATAGGTAAACTGTAAACACTGGAGGAGCGGTATGCCTTACATGGCCAGAGGGATCTCCCCATGAACCGAGGAATGTTTGTAGGAACAGAGTGGCGGGGAGGGGAGCTGAGGGCTGGGAGACAAGCTATACTGTAGCTGAGATCTGGAAGATCCAATGGAAAAAAGCTCTGGCTAATAAAATGAGTCCTGTTGTCCTGTAGCCTAGTTTAGGAATTACTGATTGGCACCGAGAACAGGCTGGGTATGGGTGGGCACGTAAACAATGCTGGGTTTGTAAAATCAAAAGTATCTGAAACATGTCAAGGAAGAAGTGCTAAAGAAGTGATTTGATTTAAATGTAATATGTTTACAAGTCCCAATCGCTACCACCCTCCCTAGCTCTTCCATCTTGCATTCTCCTCTCACACTGACATTTCTTCCTTTTCTCCTGCATCCTTATGCTGTCCTATCCTAATTCCTCCCTTCTTCTTCTTCTTCTGCAGACAGAGCTGCATGACCTGCTGAAGCCAATTTCGGATCACATCCAGGAGATCCAGAACTTCCGTGAACGAAACCGTGGCAGCAGCCTCTTCAACCACCTGTCAGCCGTCAGCGAGAGCATCCCCGCTCTAGGCTGGGTGGCTGTGGTAAGGAGAAGTACAATTACGTACTTTCATGCACACAAACACACAAATGTATACAAGAAAACACGTGTAAGAAGATGCATATCAGCCTATAGAAACAGAATAAAAAGCACACAAACGCGTATATAAACGGATAAAACAAAGTCACTCAAGGAAACTAATTTTGACAAAAACATAAGCTGCAATGAAACTGATCGAAAAAATCGATAATTTCAAATCGAAGGGATTATGTTACAGAAAAAAATGTTTTTGAAAAAGTATAGATGAACTGATGGTACGTGAACATGTAAAATCATCAGAAGTCTAAAAAATTAAAAAATACACAACTATAATAATGTTGCATACAGACAGATATGTATAAAAAATACAACCTACGATGTTTTACATATAGTATGTGTCCCTCTTTCTGTTCTCTCATCAGTCTCTGTTTCCCATCAGATGTCTTCTTCTGAGTTTAGAATATCATTTAGATTAAGATCAAAGCTTTTCTACTTGAGTACTTAAAGAAAACCCTCTGAAGCTGAATCTGGTCAGTGTAATATGATGTCAGGACAGCACTTTTCAAAACAGGTCTTATCAAACATCACCCTAATGTCACAATGCACTCTTCTGCTTTTTACTCTCAAATGAAGACAAATGTGCTGATAGTCAGATACGTTCTCAAAGGTCTGTATAGGACTGTTTTGACCTCACAGTGCTTCTGTGTTTTCTAATGAGCTTTCATGTCTCTCAGTGTCAGAAGCCGGGGCCATATGTGAAGGAGATGAATGATGCTGCTACCTTCTATACCAACAGAGTACTGAAGGACTACAAGGAAACGTAAGTACTGTCCATCTTCACATCCCCTTCTTTTGCATCCACTTCCTACCTTACTACTTACCCCATGCTCCTCTCTGTTTTCATCTGACCATCATATCTTTGTCTCATCAACCTCCCCTTTTCTCCCAGCGACAGACGTCACGTAGACTGGGTGCGTTCCTACTTATCGATCTGGACCGAGATGCAGTCCTTCATCAAACAGCACCACTCTACAGGACTGGTGTGGAGCAAGAGTGTGAGTATAACATACTTCTTCTCTCAAAGTTAACCATACACTTGCCTAAAAACAATACATTACTCCTGTAACAACTTGTGTATTATCTTAACTGTGTTTTCATTTAGTTTCCATTCGCAGGCCATGATATTTTTATATCAGAGCTGAAATGAACTTCCATTTTTAGTTATGGAGCAGCCGTTTACATAAACCACTGCAGAGAGCATGAATAAATGAATGAATGTGCTTCTCTCCAGTAGCTGCACAACACAGTTCTCCATAGAGCTCATAAAACCTCTGTCACTCCCACACACTTCTGTTTATGTCAATTTCTTATTATTAATTTAATTCACTCAGGGGAAGCTGTAGTGCAATTTCACTCTTAAAGGAATAGTTAGCATAACAGTAGTGACATTTTGTGAAATACATTCATTCACTTTTATTTGATTTGATTTTAGATGAGTAGATCAATACCACTCTCATGTCTTTACGGTAAATATGAAGCTATAACCAGGAGACTGTTCGCATAGCTTAGCCTAGCATATAGCAACTAGACTGGAAACAGGGAAACAGCTAGCATGGCAATGCCCAAAGGTACACATTTGTATCTCTTTTAATTAATTTGTACAATAACTTAAGTTTAAAAAGGACAAGTTGAGGTTTTACGAGGGATTATGTGTGGGATTATTTCTTGGCCTGAAACAGTGACTTCCTGAAATACTGGCAGGCATATTTTAGCTGTTTAATTTCATTATGTCCCAGCTAAATTACGCTGTGAGCTGTAGTTTGATATTTGCCATACAGACATGTAGAGAGTGGTATTACTCCCTCAGCAAGAGTGAAATAAAATAAGATAACATGAAAGTAAATAAGCGTATTTCCCAAAATGTTAAACTATTCCTTTAACATCAAATGACTAGGTTACAGGTGACATTAGGTTAAGCTAATGCTCAACAGCTGTCCATGCATGTGTTTTCTACATGCAGAAACTTGAGAGTTTGCAGTGGCTGTGTGTGTGTGTGTGTGTGTGTGTGTGTGTGTGTGTGTGTGTGTGTGTGTGTGTGTGTGTCAGCTGTTGTCCCTGCTGTCAGACGACAGAGCTGAAGTGTGTGTGAGGGACACAGTGTGTGTGCGTACAACGACGGGAGTGTGTGGTACTAACAGGTGGTCCTCAGGGTTTACTTGAATGGAGGTTTTCTTCACAGAAGAACCTCGACAAAGAGTCTGTGTACACACAGTTTAGGTAACTGTAACCTAAACTGCAGGGCTGGTCCCCCTTTAACGCAGCCGTCATCTGCTGCTCAGATAGGGGTTTAGTGACACGATTATACTCTGACATGCACAGGCTAACATATGGAGGTGGCTTTACACACACACACACACACACACACACACACACACACACACACACACACACACACATCAGTTATGCTTCAGATCAGGCTCATGGCAAAAAGGAATTAAAGAATTACATTTAGAAAAAAAAAAAAAGACTGAAATCAATATTATTCTTATTGATTGTCATATTTTTAACAATTTCTGTCACTGAGTGTTTGTTCAGACTCTCCTCTCCGTGCTCCGGCAGGCAATTTGTGGCAGCCTCTAACCAGTTAAGTACATTCCGGACGAGAAAACTGGGGTGTCTTTTCACCAAAAAGTAATTAACACAGTCTAAAGCAGGGCTGCAAATAATACTTTTCATTAATAATCAATCCGACAATTATTTTCTCGATTAAGCTATTAATTGTTTGGTCTATAACATGTCTGAAAACAGTGAAAATGGCCATCACAACTTCACAAATCCCAAAGTGAAGTTATCAAATTGTTTTTCCGACCAACAGTCTAAACACAAAACAATTCACTTTACTGTCACATATGCCAAATAAAAGCTGCTTATAAAATGACTTAAATGATTTATTGAGTATCAAAATCGATTAATTGTGACCAAACGCCCCTCAAAATCTAAAAAAAATTTGTCCGAATTGCCCTCTCACAAAAATGTTACGTTGTCCTCTACTTCGGACAAACGTGTTTGTGTACACCCATACACACACAAACACAAGCAAGCATGAACACAAAGAAGCAGTCAGACAGCTTTACAGCCATGCATGAACACACACACACACACACACACACACACATGCTGGTTCTAATACAGTGGTATGCACTGAGCTGTTTAGCGTAACAGGTCAGCATTGTTCAGCAATGATATTCACGACACATGTACCTTGTGTCAAAGATCAAGTAGTCTCAGCTGTACTGTAGAAGCGCGTAAAGTGACAGTTGAACCGCTGTGATAGGTGTGTGTGTGTTTGTTTGTTTGTGTGTCTCTGTCTGTCTGTCTCTGGCAGCTGTGCAAGGTCTTCAAACCGCAAGTGTTTGTGTGCTTTTCCTCTGTAGTAGTCGATAGATGGCTGTGCAGACACAGCCACGACCAGAATGTAGACACATTAAGGTGGACTAGAGATGACCAGAGCACTAATTACAGGACCTGATTAGCATAGTTATAAACTTATACTGCTCAACCAGCAACATTTTTCAAAGCCACAAACTTCATTTGAAATTCTAGCGGAGATCCAAGAAGTTTCCAAAGAGCCTAAATATTTCAGGTAAATATTTTTGGGAAATGTATATAAAATAATGCACAAGATATCTAGAATATTTCCATTTGTTGAATTGGTAAAGACCATAGTCGTGGGTCTGAGTATTTCACCCAGTGTAAACATCATATAGCTTCAATAAAGAGCTGGAACAAGCTGATACAGTATGTATGTGGTAGCCTACTAACAGGTAGAGAAAGTAACAACCTTAAAGCTGCTTAAAAGGAAATAAAAGTGCTTCCCCATCATCAAAGTATCTCTTGGCACTAAAGACAAAACGTTTTTTTCAACTGATTGTACTGGGAGCACAATCACATACACCATGGTCTGCTGGTAAAAAGAGATGAATTCTTGCCACCAAGCTAAAAGATATTTCTTGTGCAACATTCCCCCTGCTGGAGAGAGATATTACTACAGCTTCAAAACACCTGTCACCGCTGTGCTTTCTCTCAATAAAAGCTCACAAAGCTAAAATGCAGTGTTGCTTTCTAACATTTTTTCTTTCTCCACCCTCCAGGGCCCCATCGCGCCTCCTTCTCTCTATGACCCCCCCAGTGCTCCCTCCTGTCCACCTCCCCCCGGCCCACCTCCGGTCTTCACTGATGATGACTCCAAGCCTCAGGCGGGCAGTGCCCAACACTCAGAGCTATTTGCCCAGCTCAACCAGGGCATGGACATCACTAAAGGTGGGTTGAAGAAAGATTATACAATATGCATGTGTACAGGGCCATACTGTAGCTACCATTGATGACACAGATGATATTGTGTCCTGTGATATTTCTGTGACTATGGGGGGTTTTAATCAAACAAATAGGACTTTACGTTCTACAATTAAACATGACATGATTTTTTTAAAGCCCATTCAAACATTTCTTAGACTACATATTTTAAAATGTGGTTGTTTTTAGGCAGACAACTAAATTATTTAAATTAAAAGGGGTTTGATGTTCTCCACAGGAACTACACCATGTAGGGAGATACAATTTACAGAAAATGTATTGGAACTGTTCAATGTTTTGAGTTTGGTTGTTTGTTTTCTCAGATAGTGCTGAGGGAATTAAGACTCAGCATGTCTAAAATCATTTTCCCTCATGTTTTCCAACTGTAGGTCTGAAGCATATATCAGATGACAAGAAGACCCATAAGAACCCCAATCTGCGTTCGCAAACTACACCGACCAAAACCAAGTCCCCAGGGACTGTGAACTCGCCCAAAGCAGCCGTCCAGAAAAGACCCCCTCTGCTGGAGCTGGAGGGGAAAAAATGGAGGGTGGTACGTGAAATGTTTGCTTTGTCTTTAAGGGATTATTCCCAAAGGAAGCTATACTAGTATGTTTTTATATTGTGGTAAGTCCCATATTATTGAATGCATCTGTTCCCTTGTGGATGCAGGAGTACTTTGAGCAGAAACACGACCTGATGATTGAGGAGACGGAGCTAAAACAAGTGGTCTACGTCTTCGGCTGTAACAACTCCACCCTGCAAATCAAGGGCAAAATTAATTCCATCATCATAGGTGAGTGGTCTGAAAACCAACTGAAAATGTGTGATGAAATTCATCATTTCTGATGATGCCTATCTTTACATGTATTGACTCTCTCCAGACAACTGCAAGAAGCTGGGATTGGTTTTTGAAAACGTAGTCGGGATTGTGGAGATAATCAACTCAAAGGCAATTCAGTTACAGGTGAGAAAAACATTTACAGAATACAATGGCTTCAAAAGATGCACAAGTCAGTTATCTATGTTGAACATACAATACAGTAGATCTGAAGGATTTTAGGCTATAGCAAATGTATTCACATTTGAGATTAACAGTAATATTAATTGCCTCTCATGGCTACCATTCTACATTTTAATACTAATTCTGTTGGAGGGTTGTTTACTGACTTTATGACTTGTTGCTTTGATGTATGGACCAGCTGTGTTATATTCTCATTTAGGTATCCCATATTGTATGTTATCCTGTTAAAACATCACTGGAATCAGTTTTGTTTGTAGATTCTTATATCAGTGCAAATTATGCCACACATCAATAAATGCAAGATGAATTTCTATAGGTGTTGGGAACGGTTCCCACCATTTCCATTAACAAGACAGAGGGCTGCCAGGTCTACCTGAGTAAGGATTCCCTCAACTGTGACATCGTCAGTGCTAAGAGCTCCGAGATGAACATCCTGGTACCACAAGATGACGAATATGTGAGTGTCTGAGATAAGGGACAAGGAGAGGATCTCTGAATGTGTGTGAATCCAGTGTTTTCCTGAATCTTTCATGTGTGCAGTTCTAATTTCACAGCTGCATTTACTGTTTTCTTCTTGGTTGTTCTACAGAGGGAGTTTCCGGTACCGGAGCAGTTCAAGACTGTTTGGGATGGCTCCAAACTGGTGACAGAGCCCACTGAGATCGCAGGCTGATTAATGCGTCCTCACCACCAGCACACAAAGCGTCATCACCATTGATTTAAATCTCTCCGTCCGAGATATACAAGGAATTGCTGCAACAGATTCACTTTTGGTCCGCTCGTTGTTCCTGCATTTGTGATGTCTTTCTAGCACTATGAAAGGTGTTGATTAAGGTGAACCATGAAGTAGGTTGATTATCCCCTTCTTCAAAACACATCCCTACAGAATAAATGGATATCTCAGGCTTAAGTCCCACAAACTGTAACATATTTACCTTTTCTTACATTTCTGTGCCATGGCAATACAAGCATTTGTGTAATAGAATATGTAACTGTTGAAATATAAGCATTTATATTTCAGCATCATTACGACTGTACTCTATCTACATTCACTGTATGAGAGTTGAAGCAAAGTTTAGACCACAACAGCAGTTTCACATTGTTTTACAGAAAAGGCTAAAGATTACATAACATGCACATATGACATTCAGTGGCCAACCAGACGATAATAAATTAAGTGTAGGACTATTGGTATATTTTCTATCTAATGAAACGTGTCTTCGTTTCTTTAAATGTGTATAGTGTATGGTAGTCATGTAGCACTGTTGCACTTAGTGAAGTTTATGCATCACTGCTCACTATATTTGGCATCGACGGCAGATAGTGTATGTACGGTATAATCAATCAGCTCAGACGAATGGAACAATGTCAGGTGTTCTGCAGAAGGCATTAAATCAACTTAAATATAGTAAACTTCATACTTGGCTACTAGTTTATCTCAATATTAAGAAATCAAGGTACAAGCTCTGCATTTGTACACCTTTAAAGACTAACAGTAGTAGTAACTTGAGCACTTCCTCGTCTATATATTACTTGGTCCTAACATGTAGCACATGGCACCAGCATAAGATAGCATAAGATATAGAAGATAGTGTGAACACCAGAAACGCTTTTTAAAACTTTTAATTTACATGAAAACAAATTGATGTAACTGTGTACCATTTTTCAAATAAAATCAAAACTCAGTTCTTGCTTGTTAGTGTTATTGCAAAACAAAGCTGCACCTTGCAAGATATTTCAGCATCGTAGAGACCAAAAACAAGAAAATAATACCCGGTATAGACCGAAACATCCGGGAAAATACAAAAGATTTACAGGTAAGGAAAGGTAAGACAGTCACAGAAAATATATCAATAGTTTTAAAGTAGCTAAAAGTAAATCAGTCAGGTCATTATGGAAACAAACAAGATATATCAGTTTATGACAACTGATTTCAAGTTCTAGTAGCACAGAAAAACATTTTTATATGTAGAGATCAATTATCTACATCCAGACTATATGACATTTCAAAGGCTCCTTTCAGTGTTTGATCACCATATTTCCCTGAGAGTCTTGAGTAAAGAGCATCTCGTCTTCCTCCTCCTGCTCCATCAGAGATTTGTAAGTGCTCTTTCTCACCGTCCCAGAGCTGATGTTACTCTGATCTTTGAGAGGACTCCTGGCTTGCAGACCTCTGTGTGCTATTACCCTGAAGCCCTCAGAGTCCTGGGTGAACAACATGGCCAGACTGTCCTCATCAACCTCTCTGCAGGAGAGCTGCAATGATAGTTTTTTTGGAGGAGAGCTGCTTGGTATTTTCCATTTGAACGGTGACTCAAGGCTCTCCTTTTTATCAGCTCTTTTCCACAGCTGCTCTGGAATACATTTTCGAGGTGATGCAGTTTTTGGTTCTGTCCATTTATGATTTGAAAGAGGCTCAATACGAGTGAGAGGTGAGTGCCTTCGTGGGGACTTAGAAGACAAAAATCTGCTGTTTTCTTTCTCATCATCCATCTGAGAAGAATGAAAGTGGTTTTGAGTCGAGGTCCTCCCTTCCACAGCAATCTGGATACCAAAGGTTTCCTCACTTTGTAGACTGTTAAGGAAACACTGCTCAGAGTCACTAAAGTTCTTTGCTGTGATGTTTTTCAGGTTAGTCGGGTAAGATTCACCTTCAGAATATTGGCTACAGGTAAGCAGTGGGTCCTGACTCCACGCCTGTGGAAGAGGTTGACTGTCACCTGGCAATGAGGAGGCTGCAGTGAGCCTCCTCTTACTCTGTGGTGGGTTTATTTCCTCAAACTGCTCTTCTTCAAACTCATAGTACACGTTTTGAGAAGGTGTATGGCTTGCAGCTGGCTCCTGCCATTCTGCTGCTTCAGGCTCACTCACATTTTCACTTTTCCACTCACGATCCACACAAGGCTCAGAGTTATAGAAGTCAAACATTTCAAGATCTATTTCACGCCTTCGTTTTGTCCCCGATACTACAGGTGTGGGTGCAGTTAAGGCATGTGTGGACGAGGTAGATGGTGAAGAAGGCCGCACTGGATCCATGTTTGGTACTTCAGAAGTAGACATCTTATTGAGAACTTTAGGCAGAAGGTATAAACAAATGTTATGTTAACAAAAAAAGAAATGGAATGTGTCAATTTATGCATTCAAGCAGCTAAATCAATGGTCTACTGCAGCTTTATCAGCTTCTGACTGATTTAGTTGAAGATGACAATACTCATGACAAAAAATGGCTTGACAACCTGATGACAGCAGAGTTTTTTGCAACATACCTCTGCGCTGAGGTGCGAAGAAGGTTGATATAGAGCTCTGTTTGGTCTTTGGCATCTCCATTTTGGTCTGAGTGAAGTTGAGAGCCACAGCCAAATTGTATGCTCTACCTCCAGCGAAGGGATTCAGCAGTTTAGAAATAGGACAGGCGAGTCGTTTCTGAAACATAAGATTAAATTGTGATCTAATTCTACTAATATACTCACGTACAATAAGATGATATTACTTACTAATAATGATATACTGTAAGTGGTTTTGTGTGTTATTAACATCTGCTGTGAACAATGTATTACATGTATTAATTCACTGCTGTTTTGAGAGGTAATGAAATAGCCATTCAGTCAGAATTTAAAGCTAGTTTCCACAATTACCTGTTTAGCTTTTCCTTTCAGTTGCACAGTGTCCAGCCAAACACCACATTCCTCTTGAGCAGAAGTCTGCTCTGCTGGTTTGGAGGTCTTCATGGTGGAGAGTGAAGGAAAGATCTATGCAATACATTCAATAAAAATATCATGTGTGAGTGGTAGGATAATCTAGATATTCAACTGATATAATAGGAGCAATACTATAGTCCTGTAATGGTTGTGTTTAAAGACTTGTATGTCTTTACTGTTAAAGCTTTAATGAAGATTGAGAAAAACTGAGCCACCAGCAGCTAACGTTAATCTAGACTTACTGTAACGTTCACAGTTTCAACAGTTGTAGAATGAATGAATGTGTCCTACATCGTCGTTGATTATTTTAACTGATATGCAGCTTGCTATCAGTCCAATTTTCCGTTGACTTTTCTTAATATTAGCTAATCATCATTTTACCATCATAAGTCACAAAACTGATGTTGACCATAGATATAAATATATATCTATAGATGTTGACTAACGCTAACGTTATCTGTTATCCAACGTCGCTAACAGCTAGGTGGTATTTAATAACCACAGCCTTACTCTGGTTCTCCATATAACATAAATGATTAAATCATATTTGAACTTACCTCATAAACTTGCACAGGGGTGTTTTCAACTTTCCTTTGCGCTTTCTTAAACTCAATTTACAACCTTTGATACATAAATTCTTCCTCGTTACTGTTTGTTTGATTCTGGCGCCTCTACGATGGGCTGCCTCTGATGTTTGACTGAGTGGAAATTATTAGATGTGGTCAAGCCTAAAAATATGTTCTTTACTTCTTATTTTAAATGGAAGATATGAATAGCCCTAATAAAGAGTACATATGTTTGATACACCAGTGATAATCTTAAAAAAGTATTAATGTTTAGTGAGGCACAATGGACACCTAATATTTTGACGTCTGCGGGTCCTCACAGGAAGGTGTGTTTACATAGACGTCACAGCAGTTTGCCGAAAGGGTAAGTAAAGTGTCTTTTAATTTCATTGATTAAACACTGATATTAAAAAAATGCTGCCGGATTCTTACCTGTTACCACAATAATGGTCACTAATACAAACTTCAGTGTTCACAAACAACTACCTGTATGGCCCAGTTATAATAAATCATTAAGGAAGTGCTTACGAGCTAGCCTCGACAGCTAACTTCGGGCTCGCTATTTCGTCAAAACAAATAGGCTGATGATCGGCTTTCTGTAGCTAAAAGGTTTTCCCTTTAGCTTATTCACCGTGAATCAGCTAATACTTCGAGTAAAACAACCTTTGTTTAACTCAGCGCGGCAGCATTGTACGCTTTTGTATTGTTGTAGCCAACCTGTACTTATCGGACTTCTGTTCTAAACAGCGAACACAGTCAGCCTTTTCATATGGTAACAATTATATGGTGTTAATCAGTTCAATTGAGAATGACGAACGTCAGGATGTCGCCCCTAAAGCTGGATTTAAAAGAAACTAAGGTTGAGAATTATTTCTGATATGTCCCTTTTTTTAATTGTTGAGACTGGTGGGGACCTGTGTAACTTACTGTTGATCCAATACATTTAATTAAGTTGCAGAGCTATAAATACCTCTTAACACTTGCCTGAGTTTCCCTCAGGAAAATGTTTAGCCGTGGTGACAAGCCACCTAAATCCTGATCCATCTCTTATGGCCTAAACGATAGCCACACTTATTATTATTATTATTATTTAGCACTTGCTGTGTAAAATTGCACATATGATATTCTTTCCTTAAGTTTTTTACTTTGTAAAATTGTTAATGTTTTATGATACTAGTGAAGGGTTTAAATCTTGCCTGATATAATATAAACTTTATAAACTTTATTTCAGACCCAGGGGGATCCATATCACAATAAAAAAACACACGGAGTATAACATAAACTACAAAAATACAAAACCTTCCACAATGTTCAGTGTCTGACATACAGACATGTTCGCCAATGGTTCCACAGTCTGGAAGAAAATCTGACAGAACTGCATACAGGGTTAGCCAAAACAGTGATCAAGTCATTTTCTGACTCGGATACCCTACACATAAATCTATACATCAGGTTACGTAAAACAGCAGAGCAGGTAGGTACCCCGATACTGACAAACATATGGCTTGCACTGGAGCTTCTTGGAGCCCTCAGCAGCAGCCTCATGCTGTCATTATAAGCCACTATGAGTTTTCTAATGCTGCCTTGCTTATAACGACACCACAGGTAGGCAGTATACAAAGGTGTACAATACGCTCTGAAGAGTGAGATCCTCACAGATACAGAGCACATGCTAAACTTACGACACAGCATGTTCGCTTGAGCATACAGCTTCCGACGCTGCCTATAGATATCCTTATCATCAGACCGGTCATTTGCAGTAATATGGCCCAAATATGTAATCTCACTGCACACCCTAAGTGCAGTACCAGACAGATCGAAGTCAGGGAAGGTTGACTGTCTGTCTTCTCTACTTCTAATAATCATGATATTACTCTTTTTGGCATTGTATTTTATATCAAAATCAGCACCATACTGTGTGCATATTCTCAAAAGCTGTTGGAGACCAGCACTATATGGGCTAAAAATGATCAAATCATCTGCGTACATAAGGTGATTCATTAGTGAGTCACCAACCCTACAACTTGTACCACATGCATTTAAAATCAAAGATAAATCATTCATATACATATTAAAAAGAAAAGGAGACAGAATTCCGCCCTAGCGAACACCATTGGTCACTTGGAAGGGGACAGATGTAACATTCCCCCATCTCACTCTCATTGTCTGATGCGAGTACCAATAAACCAAGATTCTTATTAAAAATCCAGGGACCCCACTTTTAGACAATTTTAAAGATAATTTCTCATGATTAACACGATTGAATGCTTTAGAAGCATCAATGAAGCACATGAACATTGTGGAATTTTACCTATTATATTTATCTAAAATTTCCTTTAGTGCAAAAATACATAAATCAGTGCCATGCTTTCTTTTAAAACCAAATTGGTATAATAATATATAATAGTATACACATATATAAAGTTTCTTGTCTGTGCACCAAAACACCAAATCAAATTCCTTGTATGTGAAAACCTACCTGGCAATAAACCGGATTCTGATACCAAAAAGTAGTAGATCTTGTAATCCATTTGTGGCTTGGAAGTTGTTGTTGTCGGTGTTTCAGTCTAACAGTGCTCTCCTTGGATCGTATCAGTATTAAATGCTAAAAGTGATAATCCAGAAAATGTCTTCTATTCATTCTAAATACCCTCGAGCACTGGTTCTGTTGTTACACTACCCTGCAGTATAAAAAGACAAGTTCCTTAATTTAACACGCATTTAATATCAATAATACTTTGAGAGAAACTCACCTATAACTCAGGACAGTCCCTACTACATATAACAACATTAAAAAAAATTGTGAAAAAAAACTTGTATTCATTAATAGTGGGAACGTGTTTTGGCTGGTTGTTTTGGTCACAATTATTAGTTAGTTAATAGACACATTGTAACTTCAATCTTTTTCAGATCAAGTTCTGATACATCAGCATCATGTTCCATGGGATACCCGTTACAGGAGGTGTGGGAGGAGGTAAGACATTCAAATAAATCTAATGTCTACGATGTGAGTTATTTAAATTGTTCAATCATCCTCCTTTCAACAGTAAATTATAATTAATGTCACTTAAAGTATGTCATTATTTTTTTCCCACAGCTCCTGCCAATAAGCCTGAGTTATATGAGGTAAATGGAACTACTTTTGAATGCTTTAATTAAGGCTTGGCAAATAGTTAATTTAATTTACACCTTTTTTTTAAAAAACAACCAAATGGAACTAAAATTATCTGATTATTTTCACTTTTTCAAATTGTCCACCGAACTGTTCCTGGAAGATAACCAGACGTACCATTTTCATGGATGCTACTTCTACAAGAAATTTTTCAATCAAACTGAACAAAAAAATAAATAATTTGATTGTACTTGTTAGCATTAGTGAAGGCCTTCACCACAATTCATGTCTTTTCAGGAGGTGAAATTATACAAGAATGCAAGAGAACGAGAGAAGTAAGTGTCATATATATATTACTAATTACTAGCCTATTATGAACACAGTAACCCAGGTATTTATAAAATATATACTTTATTTAGTCAGGAAATCACATTGAGATCAAGATCTCATTTGCAAGTGAGACCTGAGTACAAAGTGAAATATCAAACAAAAACACAGTGAAATGAAAATAAAAAAAGATTTAAATATCAAGAATGGGGCTAGTGTTGTAACACCTCCTTTTTAACCCTGTTTCTGAAGGTATGATAATATGGCAGAGTTGTTCGCTGTCGTCAAGACCCTTCAGGCTCTGGAGAAGGCTTACATCAAAGACTGCGTCACACCTAATGAGTGCGTCTTACTTAAGTTTATATTTTGTGTTTAAACCTGTGACTTTGATTGTGTTTTTTTTGTTAATGTGCAGGAGTTGTCTGTTTCAGGTACACTGCTTCCTGTTCCAGGCTGTTGGTTCAGTATAAGGCTGCTTTTAAACAGGTGCAAGGCTCTGATGTGGGCTCCATTGATGATTTCTGCAGAAAGTACAGAGTGAGTTCTCTTTTGGAGCACATATGATTTTATGACTCATTTGACTTTGTTTGTAAACATTTTTAAAAATTGGCCATGGAATTGTTCTATCATATATATATTTTTTTTTTAAGAGTTTTTCTTAGTAAGGATGTTACTCTTATCATTTTGTTTCCTAGCTCGACTGCCCACTAGCAATGGAAAGAATCAAGGAGGATCGACCAATCACCATCAAGGATGACAAGGGCAACCTGAACCGCTGCATTGCAGATATAGTTTCTGTACGTCCTCTCTCCTCTCTATCATATTAAACAGTCGGGAACAAACGGGAAGCTTATTTTGGAAGTGTGCCAGATTAAAACTGGAAGGATGTGTGCCCTGTTTGTGTTGCCGCCAGTAAAAAAAAAATAAAAAATAAAAAATCTTTTTTTCTTGTTGGTGATTGTGGAAGTTGGAAAGTATGTTGAGCATTGTCTCATTGTCTTTCAGCTCTTCATCACTGTGATGGACAAGCTGAGACTGGAGATCAGGGCCATGGATGAGGTAAATAAAAAAAAATAAAAAGTGTAAAACTTAAATAAACTCATCAACAACTCATTAACTGATTATTTTCTATTGGTCCAGATCCAGCCAGACCTGAGGGAACTGATGGAAACAATGAACAGAATGAGCAACATGCCTCCAGACTCAGAGGCTAAGGACAAAGTCAGCCTCTGGTTAGTTCCACTGGGCCGCCCAGTTTACAGTGTTTATGTTTAGCCTTGTGCCAGTTCAGTGTAGGATGCTTATTTTAGCCACAATGACACACACATAAATGCATGATGATTGTGTCCACAAGTTAAACTAATACTACTTTCACTGATGAATACTTATTCAATCCATGTATAATCATTTGCGGCAGACTATTTCTGATGGGTAAATGCTGTGGTATAACAAGTCAGACAAAAGCTGGGTCTAGAACTGTAGATCTCTGCGTGCCAATGCTTAAACAATTAAAATCCTGCTAACTTATTTATTTTTATATATAATACTGAGTTTTTGAAGTGGTAGTCGTGTTTAAATATATTGTTTTTGTACCTCAGATAGATCCGAGATTGATTGTCGGCCGTTTAAATTTTGTAGACATTGTTTTCGATTATTTGCTCTCCTTATGCGTGGGGCATGGAGCAACATGTACGGTTTATTATGTTAAAGCATCTTTGCAGTTGACAAAAACTGAATTCATGGCTCAGGGGACTGCAAGTTGACAAGTTGTATTATGAAAATCAATAAGTGGAATTTGACATTTCCTTGACTGCATGTACAGTATAAGTTGAACTACTTTATAATCAAGTCTGTGATAAGTCTTAACAGCTTTGTCCTAACTCTCATCTACCTTGATTTGTATTTGTTCTCATCAGGTTGACCACCCTCAGCAGCATGTCAGCCTCAGATGAGTTGGATGATAATCAGGTGCGCCAGATGCTATTTGATCTTGAGTCAGCCTACAATGCATTCAACCGCTTCCTCCATTCCTCCTAAAGCATCTGTCCATCATTGATCCATCTGTCTGAGATTCTGACTCTATATCTGTTAATATCTATTAAGTTAAAAAAAAAAATTAAACACTCTACTTTCTCTTTCTAGCTGTTAGTAGAGAGTGGATTTATATCTGTGCAGGTTTTCTGTCTCATATCCTCCCGATTCTTACCTGCTGCTTGCTTCCTACGTCCTTTATTTATGTTGTGTACTACTCTAACTTCACTGCCTTGCATACTACACTGTGTCTGGTACATCATGCTGCCTGCAGCCTTGCCCACCAGGCCCGCCCTGTGCTGCGATATGCTCCATTGACCTCTTTTCTAGACAAACCTGTGCGATAAATCCTTTAACATGGCTGTTTATTCTGCCCTTGATAAAACAGTTTACTTCTAACTTTGTACTGTAATATCAAAAAGGTCTAATTTTATACTTAAGTTTTGCATAGCACTAACAAAGAAGCATGATACAATTATATTTCGCAAAGTCTGCACATGAAGAAAAGGTTGCAACAGCCAAAGCCTTTGTATTATTGGAAAGATAAATATTGTTCTTTTCTTTTTGGTACCCTAATTCTATCCAATGCCTGCCACTTGGGGTCATAGGAGCATTTTTTGTTCTGTATACCATTTTGTTTTTCTATCACACTTATTTTTACTGCAGAAATCTGAAACAGTTTTTGTAGATAGAATAAAAGAAGCTGACAGACTGTCAGTTAATGGAAAATAAATGCAGCTGAAATAATTGTTTGGACTTTAAGATAAAAATGTACTTATTTAATGATTATATTGAAACTATGGTGGACGGACTTGTTTGTGTATGTTTTCTAGCCCTTTTTTCTGTTAACTTACCTAATCAATGTTTCCTTAATAAGTGAGGGTCACATGAAGTGGGTAAAAGTGAGTTGGACACATCCCATGCTTATTGTGCTTGCTAAATATGTTTCAATCCTCAAACACCATTAGGGGGAACATGTTTATTAAGATGTATCATTGTAAATAATAGTTTTGATTTTTAAACAAGAGCATGTAACACCTTTTTAGAAATAAAGATGAAAATCTACCTCTAACTTCATCTGTGTTGTGCGAATAAGATCATATTTGTTTAGAGTTTTGTCTATGCAGTGTCCAAAACTGTTTAACTTGTGACATGTTTAGAAATATAATAAGGGTAGCAAGTGATTTAGAAGAAATTAAGAACTTAATAACCTAAATAAAATAGTCTAGTAGAAAAGGTTCTCTGAATTAAATGAGTAAATATCTGGTCAAAGAATGAAAACAAGACTAAGAATCTGACTGAATGTTCAAATACCCAGCTCTAATACTAACTGGCCACAGGATTTTTGTCTGTTATAATTAGCATAATATATAAAAAAAAAAAAAAAGTCTTAAATATTTATTTTTGTACAGTGCCCATCTATAAGACGGGTCCACAAGACAATAAACACAAGATCCATTTTAATTACTTTAGGTGTGATTTCCTATCAAATGTTCTGCTGACAAGCCCACTTGCTTAGAACTTAACGTCCCCAGTTTGCAATTCAGGGGTTTCTGTTATAAAGTTGTGGTCTCTAAGACCAAGTTAAAATGACTATTCAGTCTTTGGTAAAAGCACATTTGCTTTATTGCTTATGGCTCAGGACGTAATTGTAGACGATCGACCAAAAATATTTACTGATGTAGTCTGCACGCGGCACGGCCATCAGTTTTATTTTCCCAGGTTAGTCACTTACTTTTGCTTTTGTTTCCTCTCTGAAGTTACATTTAATATTAATGGGTTAGCCAGTGTAGATCACAAAGGCCTAGTTGACGCACCTTTTTGTTTTCTACTTGCTTGTGAGGACTGGTCCCAGTTTGCTGCAGAACTAAAACCAATAGAACAGCCGTTCATCATCAAACAGACTCTACGAGGAACTTCGTTTAAATTGGAACATTTTGATGAAAATTATAACATTTTGATATACAATTATAACGGAGGTCTTCGTATAATCCCACCATCGTCTACAGCACTAATGTCATTGAGAGCCAGATGTCCATCTCTGACTTGTACGAATGAGTGTAGACCACCGACTGTATGGTGTAGTAAGAAAGATAGAAAGATTATTTGTTTTAATTTTCCTAGCAAGAAGTGTTTTTGCGGCAGCTGTTCTTAATACAGCCATGGGCGGCTCCTTTAAGAACCAGGCAGCAGCGTATTGGTTACCAGGACGACAAATAATGACACAACTCTACGGCTCATCTGTTTGCAGCAGCAGTGTGGGAGTATCCAAACTTGTAGTAAGAATTGACTTTCACCTTGAAAGATAACAACATATTCTGTACAGTGCAGGTTAAACAGTGTGTTTTCAGTCACTAGTTAGATGAGATATAGTTTAAAACGAACCTGCCGCTTTTGGACCAACATTGATTGATTGAACAGTAGGCAACGCGACGTTTGACTACAAGTAACGTTACGAGATACAGAGGGTCGCATGTGGGTTGCCAGATAAGATACAAAACTACAGAAATGCTCGGTAGTTTCAAGCTGCAGCTCTGACGGAACTGGCTCCACAATTCAGTCCTTTCTACCAACCGTTTTAACACCTGTTTCCTGGACATTCAAGGCCATTGATCTCTTTCAGTAATAATCAAAGTATGGTGATGCTTTCTGCATGAGCAGAGGAACGGACTGTTGAAAGAAAATGAGCAAACATTATGAATCAACAAATGTGTCTGAGGTGGAGGACCACATTTCTCTGAAGTATGACATCAAGAAGAGACTTGGAAAAGGGGTGAGTGACTTTTTGTCTCTACTGGATTTAATGGAAGTTAATTTCCCCCCCAGACTATACAATGAATAACAAAACTCCTAATTGCACCTTTGACATGAATCCCTACTTGCAAAAGTTTTGTGAGTTGCCAAAAACTTTTGGTCAATGCTGTTCTTGCAAACACCCCTCTTTACATCCGATTCCTCTCTACCTGTATGTTTACCACATCTTTAAGCCCCCTCTGTACTTTAGTCTTAAGAAAAATTCCTGACATTTTCCAGACTTAATATCCTTTTACAGTTTTGTAAGCAATGGATTTATTTACTTTGGCAGGACAAACTCTTTCTTTGCAGATCAGCTGATGTGTGAGGACACTTGTTCCCTTGAGAGTCCAAATCCCTTTTTTTCTCTCCACTAGGGTTGCCACTGGGCTAAAAACTGCCTGGTTTCTTTCCATAGACTGTCCACTGAGACTCACAAATTGCTGCTCTGCTTGCAATGGCCAGGTGTAACTGCCACGTAGACACATCATATTGGCTAACTAAACGTACCTGAGGGCAGATGTGACTCATGTTACACGGCTGTTGAACCTGTTTACGGTTCATTGTTGGGATAATCGCATTCTGTGCGGTGATGCTTCAGGGAGCCAAACAATACTGTGCTAATTGGCTTTAGAGAGACAAGTGCTTTCACAGCAGCAAAAAAATGCCCTAATATTTCTGAATTTATAAACTGTTTTGTTTTGAAACCCAATTTCCCCTGTAAATGTGCATCACTATCTCTTCTTTTGGAGCCGAGGTTTGACAGATACAACAGTCACCAGGGCTGTGTGAATCTGATCCACTGCCTCCAGTGACAGTGCTGCTCCTTGTGTCTCTACAATAACAGTGGTCTCTAATGCCCTGCCTCACTGCTGCCTCTGTTATGCTTGACTTCCCTGCCTTCATCAGCACCCTGCCTCTCCCTTCACCACAGACACAGAGGTCACGTCCTCACCTGTTCTTCTAGGAATATGGTGATCGGAAGTGCATGTTTATGTTTTTGAAAGGTATTGTGGGTTTAAAAGGCACATACTCATATGTTTAGAACTAGGTGTCCTAGCATGTGGCAAGAAAAAACAACCATGTAGAGAAACTCTTGGACAACAGCTGAATGAATTAAACATGGAAAATAAAAGACTCAATATTATTAATCCAGTCTCTATTATCTGTATGGAGCAACTGCTTGGACCTCACTTTTTCTAAATTTCATGCTACGGCCCTGACCACAGTGTTTCCCCAATTTAGTTTTTTTATATACTGTATATTTTTACCTGCTTGACATCCTGCAGTTAAAACTATAAGTCACCTCCTGCATGGAGAAGAGGTGACCTGATACCAATATGTTGTATCTCTCTCAGGCTTATGGCATTGTATGGAAAGCAGTTGACAGGCAGACGGGCGAGGTTGTGGCTGTAAAGAAGATCTTTGACGCCTTCAGGAATAGGACAGATGCCCAGGTGTGTGCTTGATATGACAGTGAAGTAAAGTCATTATTGTACCCTGTTAATGTTATTCATATCTTAATATCATATCTATGTAGCCTAATGGTTCCCAACCTTTTTGGTATGTGACCCCTTAGTAATTAAGCAATGGCAACTTGCAACCCATTGTCAATGGTTGCATACGACAACTGGTTCTGCCCAATTTAACCAAAAAGGGATTATTTAAATACAATTTCTGAAGAGGTCAAATTATCCAGCAATACACAAGACAAAAGGTAGCAATTATCGGAAGGTCTGAAAAAGATAAATATAATTTTGTTTGGCAAATTAGTTTTTCTTCTTTCCTATTCTAATAATTGTCTTGCAACGGTTTCCAAATTGGCTCATTCGGGGGCTGGGCTAGACTACCCCCCCGTGCAGCCTCACTTTATACTGCTGGAATCGCCCCTGGGCTCACTTGCCTGTTTCAAAAGAGAGACAAGTTTGGCTAATGATTAAATGGAACAGGAGGCTTGTGTATGCCGAGTTTATGGCCTGACATGTTGCTTGTAGAGTTCATATCCTAACTGTAATTTTCTTCCTTTTGCAGCGGACATTCAGGGAAATCATGTTTCTCCAGGTAACAATTATAATTTTGTTTGAGTGAAAATAATGGCCAACTGACATACTTTCATTCTTTTAAATTTAAGTCCCTAAGGTTAATAATTTCGGTCCCACTTTCTACATTTTGTTTTCATTATTTCTGTCTTTGTCCTGTATGTTTCTGAATAAATGTACAAAATATTAGGGACACTTCATGATATACAGTGATTGTTGTGTCTTTGGATACTGCACCTACTGTAAGCTCCATCGTCAATTCTACAAAAAAGTGCCAACTCAATAACAGGAAAATTCTCTTTATACTCCTTTTTTCAACGCATTTACAGATAAATTGCTGTATTTTGAAAGTCTGCTCCACTGATGCTGCTACAGTAGTTGTACTCTGCCCTTCCTACTCTTGCACTGTTTATTTTTCCATTACTGTTTCGTCAAAGTGAATCGCTTTATAAGTAGAAACATGCTGGAAACAGATTTTTCAGCTGTTTAGTTTCCTGTGTGAAAGCCATTGAGCAATGACACTGCTAATGCAGCATGGTAAAAATTCTACAGTAGCAAACTTTGACTTTATTATTATTATTATTATTATTCAGAAGGAGATTAACTAGGAACAGCAAACATGTACCTGTCTCACTTTGCTTTATATCAACACATTCCTGTTTGACTCTTTATCTGCCGACCTACATATTGTACGTGCAACCTTCAGCTGTGCCTCTGCCCCCTAATCAGCTGTTATCATCTTCCAGGTGTTGTGTTAGGGATTTACAGTAGTCAATATGTAACCTCTGTTACATAAAACTTTCCCTGTTGTGTACTTTACACAATACCTGACCGTTGTTATAGGTCAAACAGTAGCCAGGATTTTTTTTGTGTGTGTGTGTGGTTTCTGTTACTAAAAATCTCCTTTCTGTGTGCAGGAGTTTGGAGATCATCCCAACATCGTCAAACTTCTAAATGTCGTCAGAGCTCAAAATGATAAAGACATTTACCTCATCTTTGAATACATGGGTGAGTGTTTGGAAGAGTGTGTGTGTGTGTGTGTGTGTCCTCTCTGCAATTTAACCCATGACTGTACACCAGCATCCAGCACAGACCTCCACTGTTTCTCTCTGGCATTTCGTTTTCGGCACTTGGTTGAAAATCATTGTCTATGTTATTATAGAGGAGCATGTGTTTAGCAACTCTATTCCAAAATCACAAATAACTGACGACAATTTACAATTCAATCTTTGGTAGATGTTAATGTTACAGTTGTATTATCATCCACTTTTGCTTTCTGCTTTGTACCAGATACCGACCTGCATGCAGTGATAAAGAAAGGTACCCTGCTGAAGGACATCCACAAACGTTATGTGATGCACCAGCTCTTCAAAGCTGTCAAATACCTGCATTCAGGAAATGTTATCCACAGGGACCAAAAGGTACGCCAGGTGGAGAATATAAAGCATTAGTCGTGAATCCATTTATTAGTATCATAAGTGTATATGTGTGTGTAAAAAAATAAATTAAAAAAATATATATATGTATGTGTGTATATATATATATATATATATATATATATATATATATATATATATATATATATATATATATATATATATATATATGTGTATGTATATGTGTGTGTATATGTATATGTATGTATGTTTGATTTTTTTTAATCATAAAACATATCAGAGTAACAGAAAGTGCTCTTATTTTGATTAAAAGAAATCCAACTCATATTGCTGCACATATTAATGATTTCCTTTATCTTTGTTTTGTGGTTGCTGAATACTTTCTCGATTTAATAATTATCGTTTCGGTCAATACATTTTCTGAAAATAGCGAAAGATGGAAGTCATAATTTCCTAAAGCCCAAGTTGAGGTCTTCAAATTGCTTGTTTTGTTCGACCTACAGTCCAAAATCAAATGGTATTAGTCTACGCTGATATAAAACAGAAAAGCAGAAGGTCCTCACAGTGAAGAAGCTGTAAACCAATGAATGTTTGGCATTTTTGCTAAAAAAAAAAAAAGACTTTAAGGATGAATAGATTATCAAAGTAGTTGCAATTGATCAAATAATGGAATAATTGTTTGAGCCCTTATGTAAATCTAAGCCACTTTGTCCAAAATACTGTCTTCATGTAATCACTTTCAGTAACACTTCCACGTCTTCCAAGTCTGCAGGAAAATTGCTGACATAGCTACACAAAACGGCTTCTGATCCTAGAGCCTAGAATTTCATCCCTCCTTCTCTTCTATTTGTCTGCTGTTCCACCTCAGTTCATTTCTGTTCTCATACCTTGTTCGACCTGCTCTCTGTAAATAAGTGAAAACCAAACTATTGTTGTCCCTGTGAAGACTGTTTCTCTTGTCTGTGTTTCCAACAGCCATCCAACGTGCTGCTGGACACCGACTGTGTAGTCAAGCTGTGTGATTTCGGCTTGGCCAGATCACTCAACCAGATCCAAGAGGACAGTGGGAATCCAGCACTGACGGAGTACGTGGCGACGCGGTGGTACCGAGCTCCTGAGATCCTGCTGGGATCCACAAGGTATCAACTGTGATGAGCATCTGTTAGTCAGTATCTGTACTACATCTTCTTCTTGTGCTTGTTCTTCACAGCAGTTGACTTAACAGTGATGAAGAAGGCAACATTTGGAACATTTTAATTCAGAGAAGAGAATACTTCTTTGGAAACATTAGTGTACCAGACTGTAAGAGGAATACATCTTGTCCAAAGGTACACTAAAGGCGTGGACATGTGGAGCCTTGGCTGTATCCTGGGAGAGATGCTGCTGGGAAAAGCCCTGTTCCCCGGGACATCCACCATAAACCAAATAGAGAAGATCATGAGTGCCATACCCCACCCCAGCCCAGAAGGTGATTAAAGAAATCATACTTTACTTTTAGTAACTGACAACCTTCATCCCTATGAATTAATTAAATGCATTTTAATTTTCAGATATTCTCGCAATCAAGTCTGAATACGGATCTTCTGTCATTCAGAGAATGTTACTAAAGTAAGAATCTTTTTTTATTATTCATGAAGAGGTTCTTTATATGTACATGTAAATATAAATAAACAACAATGCATCTGTTCAATTTCACTTAGTCAACTCACATATATTACTTTGTTTATACGTGAACACAGAGTGTGCACAGTTGCTCATGATGCTAGGCTTTTTTCTAATCTTGTCACTCCTGGGACAGAGCTAGTTTTGGGAGACATGATAACACATTTCCTTCCTTCCACTGGGAAGACTGTTATCAGAACATGCAAGTGGAGGTGTGGTTGATTACCTGCTCAGAGAGCATGAGCAGCGATTGTTGCAGAGATGCAATGACGCAGCAGTGACAAAGCAAAATCATAAACTAAACTAATCTATCTAAATCTACTAATACGCTTCAAAAGGCAACTTGTTTAAAACAAAACGAACAAAAAAAACAGTGTGTTGGATATACACACACACACACACACACACACACACACACATTCCACTGCCTTTCTTCTGCCTGCTGCTTTTTTATATTTAAAGGGAAACTCCACCTATTTTACACATTAAAGTCTGTTTACAGGTCTTGGAGTACTACTACATATGTGAAAGAAGTTCTCCGAGCAAACTGTTAGTGGTCGGAGATTTAGTTGCATTGTGGGTAATGTAGGCGCCAGGTTTTGACAAGGAAGACAAATGCATGGAATGACATTTTTTTTAACTGTACAGCACAAGTCTGACGATGTTACAGCAGTGCAATGCTAAATCTCTGCAGGAGCCTTTAAAATCTCACCCTTCCTTCACCAGACCACAGGTGCCTTTGGAGGATCTTCTCCAGCTGTCTGTGCCTCCTGATGCTCTGGACCTGTTGAAAGGTTTGCTAGTTTTCAACCCAGACAAGCGGCTCACTGCTGAGCAAGCCCTCCAACACCCATATGTAGCCAGGTATGAAGGATCAAGAATTCAGATTAGTTAAGATGAGTAGCTGTGGTTTCCCACAAGAGGTTGTAGAGATGTTGTTGTTTTTTTATTCTCTTCTCTTTTGTTTGCTTTGTTGAACAGTTAAAATAATTTCTTCTGAATGCTTTGCTGCCTGTGCTAGATTGAGTTTAGAGACATCAAAATTTGTACCATAACTTTATTACTATTTTGTGCTATAATTTATTTAAACGTTTCTGTCTCTTGAGGTTTCATAATCCAGCCAGGGAGCCAGCTCTTAACTATGATGTAGTGCTGCCAGTGGATGATGATGTACAGTTATCTGTTGTTCAGTACCGCAACAAACTTTATGAGGTACAAAATGATTCATAAATGTTCAGAAGGCAACATTGATTTTAATCTTTACACAGTAGACCACATTACATACAAGTGTATTGCATATATATATATATATATATATATATATATATATATATATATATATATATATATATATATATATATATATATATATATATATATATATATATATATATATATATAAGCCTAATTGTCCTCTGTTTCTAACCTGCAGATGATACTGGAGAGGAGAACTAATCAGAGGGTGCTAAGGCTGATCCATCCAAAGGATGGAGGCTGTGTCAATAGCATTGAGAAGCCCCCTGTGAAGGACAAAGTAGAGAAGGGCCCAGTGGCAGTGAATGGGTGTGGTGACCCCGGAGGGAAAACACAACATGAAAAGACCAAAGAGACAAACGATGTTCCTTCCCATACAGGCGTCACCAAGCCTGGGCCTGTGAGTGTGTCAACCCCACCTGCTGTGGAGAAGACGAGTCCATTGTCTAGTCCTGGCTTGGGAAAACTCACATATAACCCCATCACACATGCCCCAAGTATGTCTGAATTTTATTTTTCGACACAGGACTGGGTATCGAACCTTAGTACTTTTTTGGTACTGATTTAAAATATGTTCATATTACATTATTAAAAAAACAATGTTCTGTTCAGATTTGTAATCTTGCATTTTAGTTAAGAAAAGTTTTTGATTCATTGCCTGTGTTTAGACATTTAACATTTGAGAACCTTGACTTCTGAATGAAAGTGATAGGTTTGGTGTAAAACATGTTTATATTTATTAAAATAAGGTATTTAAAAAGTATTGTTTTGTTAAGTCCCATGCCTTCACAGTGAAAGGTAGAAAACCCAAACTCTTTTCTTTATTCAGATGGTTTCGTTCGGAGTCCAGCTGGTCCTCCTAATTACTACCCCTCCACTGCAGCCAACAGGAAACTAGTGGGACAGACCAGTAATGGAGGTGCAACAACCTCACCAACAGAGGGCACCAATACTGATGCAGTAATCAACCGACCTTAGTCTACTTACTTTTTTTTGTTTTGTTTTCTCTCCTACTCATGATCTCTCTGTGGCTCACCCTGTATGTTGCTCTCTCGCTTATCCCTACCTTCACTAGACCATGGACCAGATTCTCCGGCGTGGTCGCTCAGCCCCTGTGACCCATAACCGCTCCTTCTCCTTGACCCTAAACCAAACCCAGAACAACCCGTTGGTTCGCCAAGATGAGCCATCCCTGTCCTCTGGGCTATATGTCACATCTGCACGCCTGGTTAGTCCACCACACCTCAGGACATGTACAATATGACTCAATGCCAGGATGGAATTTCAGCCTATTTACACGCTTGATGAAATATTGATTTAAACATAGAATCGGGGTTCAAAATGAACTTTTTCGTCCACCAGCCAAATGGTTAGTGAATGTTAGCTAGTGAATGTTTAGATTACTATTGTTTTTTTGGCTGGTGAGTGAGGCAAATCTACCAGCGACCTGCATATTTGCATTTGGCTGGCAGACTGCGTTAAATATAAAAATATATATATATGAGAGAGAGAGAGAGCTTGGTGGCTTTACTAAGAGATAAATAGAATGTCTAACTTTCTTTCTCTTTCCATGCAGAACCAGCGCTCCACCTCTCAGGTTCGTGAGGCTCTGCCACCAACACGGTTCAGCAAGAAAGTATTTCAGAGTAACTGTAATGTGGCTGCTGCAGGCGACCCTCGAGCCAAACTGGGCAGCTATTCCCAGGCCTATGGTACCATCAACAAGACTGAACTGGACAATCTGCTTCGAAGCCGTCCTTACAACCAGTAACTGCTGTCATGTCACATGTTTCAACACTCAACAAGATTTGCCTTGCACAAGTATGTTAGGCACAAGGAAAACTGAAAGACAACTTGGGAAAAAAAAACAAAAAAAAAACTGAAGACTCTTACACCTCTTGAATACTATGTAAATTGTATCCACGGAGACATGTCTATCGCTGTCCGAGTCTATAAAAATTCCAGTAACTTTATATTGCATTTATCCAATTGTACCAGCAATTTATGAACATATGTACAGTATATATGTGTAGTTGCTTCAAAAAGTTTTCACTCAACAGCATTTCTCACAAGACTGGATTACCAACCAGGCAAACCCCAGACCTTCAGGGGTCCTGAAGGCCCATTTTAGGTGTCAGTAGGTTTGTGGTCATTTACAAATTTATTTGGGAATATTCACCTTTTTAGCACATTATCATCTGAAATGTTGACTTGGCTACCTGTCTATCCATAGAGAGAAATTCACATTCTAAATATTCCTAAATCGATTTGTGTTTTAAGTAAGTATCACAAACAGTGAGCCCCTGCTGATAGGGGCCCACGAATACTTTTTGCCCCGGGGCACACTACATGGTCAAACCAGCCAGGGTTTTTCATGTTGATCTATGTAGCTAATGACCTATTGGCTTAATGGTTTATGTACATTAAACCAGTTGGTTTCAGATAATATGCAATATATAATATGCAAATAGTTTAAACAAGGAATTGTTTTACAATTGTGTACAGAAAGAAAAAGATTAGTGTTTCTTGATTCCAGTTTATAATGTTGGATGTTGACATGGATGACTGTGACAACAGGCCACCATAAAGTTTAATAATAAACAGAGGTTGAAATACTCGGCGCCTTGCTTTTTACCTGAAATATTGGATACAGTTACTTGAATTAAATAAGATCATTAATCATTAGAAGCCTAGAAGGCAAATTGCTTTTTGATGAAACTGCCAACAACTCATGGGCCCCAGGTAGACACTGCTTTTTGTTAGAGGTAACAAGCCAAAAAGGCTGGAAACCATTGGTCTATTCTTAAACAATGATTGTATTTTAAAGGCTTACTGTATGTGTTTTTTACATGTAAATTTGAGTCTTAAGGTATTGTAACTACAGCTGTCAGATGAATGAAGAGGAGTACAAAGTACAACAGTGGTGGAAGAAGTACTCTCTTATCTCTTAAGGTAGGTAAAAGGTAGTAGCAATACAACAGTTTAGAAATATTCTATTACAAGTAACAGTCCTGCAAAAATTTTACTTAACAAAAATATTAGAATCAAAATAAATGTAATTGGTATCAAAAGTAAAGGTAGAATGGCCAAAAACCTCAATAATTATGATCTAATTTTATTTATATATATATATATTTATATATGCCAGGTTGCCTAATCATTGATACTATTCATTTATTATTTATATTTTGTATTACTAATCTAAATATGCAAATTAACTCCAGCTGTCGGATAAATGTGGCGGATTAAAAAGTACAGTATTTCCTATTTCCCATTAAATTGTAGTGGAGTTGAAGTATAAAGTAACATTAAATGGATAAACCTCAAAAGCACTACCACAAAATGTTACCTAAGTAACGTTACAGTGACTGTGCTGTTATGCATCATGCAGAACCCTCCAGATCTATCTAGATCTTTCGATCGCAGTATTTGTAAAGCCAGTAAACTGCACAACTTTTTCTTTCTCTCATATGACACTAGCGAAAAATACTGCGTCAGTATCATAAAATAAATCTTATAATACAATACATCCATTGTCAGTTGGATAAACTGGTCATTTTGCGTAACCATGGAATGGATGTACAAGAACACGCGGAGATTCCCACACATCACGTGACGACGTAGTGTGACGTCGTCAGATGCTCGAGCCTGTTGTTCAGTCCAGATCATTATTATTAAACATCCATGGTCCAGACCAGGAGGAGGAGGAGGGAGAGTTAACGTTAATGTCGGCAGCTACTCTGAAATAAACACATTAAAGGTACGTGTGTTAGAGTTTGGTGGGAGTACATTTGCCGTGTGTGTGCGTAGGTTTTGTAACGTTAGCGTTATTGTATGCTGGTTGTGCGGCTAGCGAGCACGGTTGTGGCTAGCAGCTGTCACAAGACAGAAAGAGGTGACTTCAAAACATTTTATCAGCAGAACGGCACAGCTAACGTTAGATACAGTAACGTTAACGTAAAGTCACGAAGAAAATAAATGTGGCTTGGCATCTTAGCGCCGTAAACGTGGTGGCTAAACATGATGATGAATATTCACCGCCGAATCACTCACAGTTTATCAATATTTTTCTACAGTGAGTGGCGGTCTTGCTAGCTTGGGGTTAGTATTTGTGAGTTTGATGTAACGGATAATCGCAGTGTCGCAGTGTTTATGTGAGCTGTGAGAGGCCCAGAGGGAGATGCGCCCGCTGCAGGTGCACCATGAAAACGAGGCTCGCTGTTTTCGATTCATAGGTTTCTGTTTAGGTTTCCAGTCACGCTTAACCTCTAAATGCATATCGTATAATCATTTGTTGTTCCAACGTTGTTCCAGATCGGTGATTAAGTGTAGTCTCCCTAGTATTTCTGTTTGTTTTTAAATTTGTTTAAAGTAATTTAATTTTATAGCACAAATGCCAAACATTTTGTGGTCCTAGCTTCTTAAATGTGATAATTTACTGCTGTTTTCACTTTTATTTCATTGTAAACCTAATTTCTATGATAAGACGAATATCTTAACAATGTTGAGACATTTAATGTCACATGATGTCACATTGGCTTTTGGAAAATAGTGACAGACATGTTTTACTTTATTTTGACATTTAATAGACGATTGATCAATTAATCTAGAGAATTATGCAGATTAAGCAAAAGTAAAAGCAATTGTTCGTTGCAGCCCTATCCCTATTCCTGAGTTTGTCTTTGATGTCAATAATGTGATCAATTTTGATTACAACGACTTATGCTTCATAGTGTATTTAGCTAAACAAGAGGTGGTTTGTTTTACTAAAATGATTTGTAATGTAGTTATGATCATGGCCTAGCAGGTCTTGGTCCTTTCACTTACCTAGAGTTAGGAGTGGTATATGTAATTTTAAGTCATGATATTGATATAGGGCTAAAACAATTGATGTTATTCTATTAACTGATTAGTAAATTGGCAACTATTTTGATAATGCTGACTATTACCTAGTTCCAGCTTCTCAAATGTGAGGATTTGCTTCTTTTCTCTAATGTATTATTTTACCTTAATATGTTTTGGACATGTAAATATGTCACCTTGGGCTGTAATCATAGACATATATAAAATGGACCAACAGATCCCGTTGCTCTGGACGGAGACCAGTGAAGGATATTAGAAGCACTTTTCCGGTGATGGCTGAGTGTTACTGCGCAGCCTCCAACTGAGAGAGACAACGTAAATGTGCCGTGAGCAACCTGTCTGAAAGTTGTAAGTCTTCTGGTAGTTGTGCCAAGAGAAATCTCAATCATTCCCAATCTTGCAGAGATGGAGAGCGTAGGTATATGTAAGGAGATAACATAGGCACAGGCTAATTGTTGCTAACCAAAATGCTAGTTAACATTAGTAATTAAACTTAAACAGCGTATGTTAGTCGAAACTGCCTGTGAGCTTCTCCTGTACTGTACGGTAATTCCTCTACTATGCGACAGTAAGTCGCGTGGTTATGACACAATCGTTAGCCTATTTTTACAAAAACGTCTGCTACGGAGCCATAATGTGAGGTACAAGGTAATGGAGCCTTTTATACATTGTTGTGTTTCTTTAGAAATAAACAATGGACAAATAGTCTTTAAACTCTTCAGATGTAAAGTTATTCGCTGTCAAAGTGGCGCCAAAATGAATGGCAGTCAATGGAATGCTAACGGGAGGTGATGGCTTGTTAGCATCAAAATGGCGCCATAGGAGCTACGCGTTCCAGGCATGGATGTATTAAGAGAACTGGATACAGTGTTCGGCGAGAAGCCCCGTACGTTCCAATGAGAGTGCTCAAAAGTGCATAAAGCAAACATGGAGCTCGGCTCTTCCACATTGTTGGCCCATAATGCTGGTTGGCTCACGATGGGCATGCGCACTAGCAACAATTTGTTTGTGTTGTCGTAGCAACCAGTAGCAACATGCGCGTTCATGAGCTCCTCTCTCGTGTCTCGTACAAGTGGCGAACTCATGAACTCCCCGTTTTCATTGTCTAAAATATTCACTAACGTTAAACATTGTGTTTTCGTTGTTCCCGATCGTTTACATACTTAGCTAAATAAACGATAAATGTATTTAGCTAGACAACCAAGGAGATTTAATAATTATGTTGTGCAACTAGCTAGCTAGCTAGCTAGCTAATAACTACTGCTAGCAGTTAGCCTGCAGTTTTGTGAACAGAGCTCATCCATGGCTTCATCCCTCATCCACGTTACAAGCTTTACAGCATTCAAAAGAGAGAGCCAAGGCGATGTAATCACTATGTCTGTAGTAACGTTATGTAGCTAGGCATATAACTAGCTATGTATAGCTCTTAATACAGCCATGCTAGCTACCCCTGATGTTAGCAACTAGCTAGCTAGCCGATAGCCCGCCAGTTTGGGAAACGCTAATGACGTTACATCCACGTAACAGGCTTTACAGCATGCATACATCCCTCGGATGTATCATAACTTCATAAGATAATACCATGGACGTATTAATAGAACACATGGTGAATTACAACCATTAGCTATATCAAAGCCCCTCTACGGAAAGCCGTTCCACTCCCTATTCAGCCCCATTGTACCGAATTTGGTTGCAGTTCCACCAGAGTTCCACTGGGGGTGATCGCGGTCCAGTGCTAAATGAATGGGACCCTATGGAGCTAGACGGCTAAATGTGTCTCTTTCGCCTGATTGTCGTTGAGAAATCTCAGATTTGATTGTAGTTTTTGCAAGTTCAACATGGATTATAGGTCAAAAGTTGAATGAACGAGTACTTGTGTCCTTTCGATTTCTTACAGGTTGAGTCGTTGTTGCCCATAACACGCTAGCATTCTGCTAATGAATGCTGATTGGTCAGTGAAGGAGTGATTACGATCAGAGATCTCGCTTGACAGCATCCAAAGCAGAACCAGAATGTGTGAATGAGTGAATATTTCGGCGTGGTCTTTAAAACATTAGCAAACCTCTTTCTAGCACGTGTATTAACAGGGAGAGCCTAACCTGTCAGCTGTGTTGTCAATGCTTCGAGAGAACAAAGGAAGCAGTAAAGCAGTATCTCTGGCCGTATATGTGTATGACGTCATTGACATTTTAAAAGGCTTTTTAGAACAAAAAAGCCACTTTAAAAAAAATCTAACACCCAGCAGTGTGTATTTTCTTAGCCTCCCCTTTCGAATGCAACATTCAAATTACTAGACAAAAAATGATATCCTGAGAAAAGTGGATTTTGAGGGGTATAGCTCCATAGAGTCCCATTCATTCTGCACTGGCCTGTGAGCGCCCCCTATATGGAACTCTGGTGGAACTGCAACAAGTTCAGAAGCCGGAAGTAACGAGAGAGTGGAACTTCTTCCCTTATTAGAAATTCTTTGGCTATATCCATTATTACAGCTAGCTACATGAGCTCGGGAGAACAGTCATGTGAGCGGGCGGGTGCAGTCCCGCGGCTCTGCTCGCGTCCACTATGCGCGTTCATCATGCCAAATTTAATAATTCTGGATTCGCTTCTAGTGCATGTTAAAAATGTTAAAAACATGACGTTTTAAACAAGGACCCTTTCAGTGTTCGGGCTGGTAAGTTGATATACCCAGAAACAAATTATCCGCTGAAATATAGACGTTTCTTTCGCCATGCAAAGTCTATGTGAAAAGTCTTTCTGGGCCATGGGGTGCAGTACCACCGTTATCCGCTAAGCCCATGGTGGCTTTTAGACTTGACGCTCTTCCTGGAGGCTTGGTTCCAGGGAGAGGTTACCCCCTTGGCTGTAATAGAGAGCTGAAGTCATGCCCTTCTACTTCCGGTCCATGGGACATATCTTTCGAAAAAATATGAACGGGAGTCAACGGAGAGATAATAATTATTTTTTGGTCCGGTTTGTATTGAGCCATGGATTACAAATATAATGTTCGTCAATTTAAAAGATAATTTTTCAACCGAGGAAAGTCTCAGTTTGCCGTAGGTTTGTCATATGACCACTTAGTTTTGTGTGAAACCACTCAGTGAACTACATCTCTCGGCTGACACAATTTACGTCACCTAGCTTGATGCTCAACTTGATCGCTAGCTAGCTAGCTTAGCTCTGTTTCAGAACACATTATACTATATTATACAACACGTTATCTTACCTGTTGTGTTTTATCCAGTGAAGTGTTTTCAGCAGATAAACAAAAGAAGAAGCATGATCCGCTGCTCATTTGAGTAACGTTACAGCGAGACGTCATCCATGCGACTTTGAAGTGTGTAGTCTTTCTAATTACGTATTTTCACAGTCTTATACTTCAACAGTTTAACAATAAACTGAGACTTTCTTGACTTGCGAAATTATCTATTAAACTGATGAACATCATATGTGTAAGTCATGGCTCAATTCAAACGGGATCAAAAAATAATACCATTCATATTTTTTCGGCGTTAAGGTCCCATGGCAGTCCACCGGAAGGGGAGGGACTTTGCCTCTCTATAGACAGTTCTTACAATCGACTGGCATTTTATTAGGCCTGCAGCTAATGATTATCCTTTCTAATAATTATTATCCTTGTCGATTATTCTGTCGATTATGGTTTGGTCTAAAATGTCAGAAAATTGTGAAATGTTGATCAGGTTTTTCCTAAGCCCAATATGACGTCCTTAAATGTATTGTTTTGTCCACAATTCAAAGATATTCAGCTTACTGTCAAATAGGAGTGAACAAACTACAAAATATTCACATTTAAGCAGCTAGAATCATAGAAATAGATAAGATAATGGAAATGATCAAGTTTTTAGCCCTACTATATTTTTGTAGTGGTAAATTTGACAGAAAGTCAATTGAGAAACTGTTCATTGATTAAATAACCAGACCTTTCTCTTTACTGGCTAAGCCAGTGATTAAATCCCTGCCAAATCAAGGTACTTCAACTTTGGATAGATGCAGTATTACAACAACAATATTAATGCACCCATATCCTGATTCTATGAAAGCCTATGTGTTGTTGCTATCTCAACTTTAGGCCTTCGTCATGAATACTCCACACACCTCCAAATATACACAGTTTCCATTAGCCAAAAATTGTCCTTAGCTCTTTACTTATAGGTCGACTGTGTTATTGGTTGAAGTTCTCCATTTACAGTCTGGCTGTCCTGTGTTGACTGAAGCCGAAGGATATACCTGAGCATGATGTTCATCAGCTCAGAGAGAAACAGCCTCTCGGTTCCTCCTTGACAGCTTGTTACCAGGACATGCATGATGCCATGCCGAGCAAATTAGTTTGCTCTCCTTATAATACAATTTTACAGCGAGGGACTTTGAATGAACATTTTCTCATAATGTTGAGGGTCATTTAATGGAAGAACAAGATGAGGAGAGACAAGCGAGGACACTAGTGGATGTTTCTGCTGTTGTGTCACCAGCCAGCTGTGAAACAGACTTAAACTAAGTCCAGGATTACTCAATTTATATTGCAGCCCTGGAAATAACTGCCTCATCCATAAAAAGCAAGTATGTGCTTATTCTGTTTTGCTAGTATTGGAGAGAGGGGATATTTAACATTTTATATATATATATATATTTTTTTTTATTTATTTATTTATTATTATAATATATATATATTTTTCTTCATTTAACAAAATATGTCTTGTTATTATGAAGAATAATTAAGACAGCAGTTGTATGTTGACATTCTATGCCATACCTATCTAAAGTGCAGCCATCTGTCACAAGGTGAGGTGTCTGCAGGTTTGACATAGCCAGAGCTGCTGCTGACACGGCGCGTCACCATGATAATATCTTTCCAGACTGCTGCATCTGCTGGCAGATAGGCTGACAGCGACTTTACGGGGGATTCATCAACAAGGTGGTCAAGTGGCGGTTTTATAACAGGACTCAAAATGTTATTATTGTGCTTTGAAGAGTCTGTTATTGGTGCATTGTGTGAAACAATCCCGTGAAACTTTTTCCTCCCCACAGGTTGCAAAACCGCTACCACCAAATTAGTCACTGTGACCGTGAAACAGCATTTTATTTTTGATAGCACTCAGTGAATGAAGTCCTGTTGGTTTGTAGCTTTTAGAGAAGTACTGCATGTGCGAAAGTTGTATACTTAATCTTTAAAATTATTGTTATTTTAATTTTATTTATCCTAAGTCATCCTCAGTCAAAGAACACAACTTAGCCTATTACTTTAACTTGTCGCGGCGCCACATGTTTTAACATGCTGACCTCTGTATAGACCCCAGTGCTTTGTGCGGGTGTTCCTGTTTTGTCACTGTGTTTCCTCTTGGTGCTCAGGCATGCACATAACATGTTGTTTATGGGTTTGTCAAGGTATTGTGCTAGCCTAATTGTGTTAACATGGGTCTCTGGCTACCCCCCTAATCTAATTCCCCTGGCCATAGCTATCAGCTGAAGCCAGGGATAGTAGCACTGTCCTTATCCATCTAGCGTCAGGTTGTCTTTTCTAAGAGGATTTAAAATCTCCCAAATAATGCTTGTGAAGCTGTACAAACACTGCCTTGAACTGACTAACCATTCTTAAAAAAATTAAACTATGACTGGACAGTATTCACGTTCACCACAGACATGGAAGTGAAGCTATTGTGGTTGTTGAATTGATCTTGTGAGATGAGTGGCACTAACTTTTAATGTCCTTTTCTGAAGAGGCTTAACCTTTTTTTAAATTCTAAAACCGTGTTAGTTTTCTTTCTACAAGACCAGGGTTTTATTTATCAATAAAATGTATCAATGTCTTAAGTAGAGCATGTGAGCGGAGCAAGAAGCAGTGAGAATTTCCACTCCTTGCTCTGCTCACATGCTCTGGTCTTAAGACACATAACATTTGTTGTCAAAATATCAGAGGAGAAGAATGTCTCTGTGTGTAACTATGGAGGTAACCCATCCTACACAGATAAAAAGCTACAAACAGGCCAGTACAGATAAGTTCAGTTCTAAAAAACAATTAAGTCACTTTTGTTAAACATGATTTACAAGATCACCTTAACCCTCCTGTTGTCCTTGGGTCAAATTTGATCCATTTGGGTTTCTTTCAACCAAATTTTCAACAAAAAAAAGTACCGTGGATGGTTCACTACAACACTCTTCACAAGTAAAATAAATTATCAGTTTGCTACTTTCATGGAATTTGGGTGTTTTATTCAATTTTATAGCATTTGAAGAAAAAAAAGATAAATGAACGTTGAAAAAAGTGACAAAAATGTCGGAAAAGGCTTCAAAAAGGCAGGACAAATTCCACAAAAATGCCAAAAGGCACAGAAAAAAGTTGATAAAAACATCGGAAAACATGACTAAAAAACTTAGATAAAAGTGACAAAAACGTCAAAACGTTGACCCAGAAAAACAAAAAGTTGCATGGTCGACGGGAAGACAACACAAGGGTTAAGCTTTTGCTACAATTTGAGAAAATGAATATAAATAAAGACATAGGATAAGGATAATTCAATTATTGCTTATTGGATTTCTGCAAAATAATACTTTGATTATATTATCTCATCATGTTATCATTCCACAAATGTCCAAATTAGTCATTCACAACAAGCTGTAATTATAGATTAACAAAGTTCAGGGTTCCCCCCAGAGAAGTTGTCAAACCCGGTGGCAAGTGTCTATTTTTATGTGATAATAAACTGAATATCTTTGAGATTTGGATCACCTTGAGCTTAAGGAAATCGTGATAGGCACTTTTCACTTTTTTTCTGACATTTTATAGACCTAAAGATTAATCAATTGATGGGGGAAAAAAAAAAAAGACCTAGAGCAGTTTATTGCTTCTTCCATCCGCATGATTATTTTACATGTGATTTCCGGCTTGTTGCCCAGCCCTAACGTGGATGGCAAATTCATTCAAGACCTGAGATACAAACTTAAATGCTTTACATGGACATTAGACAGGGAGGGGATCACATGCTTTGACTGCGTGTGTCACGTGATTAGTTAAGGACTCTTAGGTTATTCAGTTACATCTCTGGGTTCACTCAGATGACAGATGTTCTGTCTTGTGTGACGCAAGCAAACAAAACCTTTTGTAGTGTTACATTAAGAGAGTGATCGTATAAGATAAGCCGATATTGACTACAGTGCAAACATTTCACTGACAGGTAAATGGATTTTTCAAGTAATTCAATAAAAAACTGCTGTACTCCGTGTACTATATGCCCCATTACACAACCATTGTTGTCCTGAAAGCCAGGAGGGATTTCGCTCCTCAGATAATGATTGTAATCTGTTATGATCTAAATGGAGACTGTCAGTTTGAAGTTCAGCCAGCACTCGCCATGTTGTCTGCTCTCTCCTACTGCACTATCCTAGTGATGGACAGACAGGAATCATGAGGACACACACTGGAGTCTGGTTGCATTAGCCAAGGCGAAATAGAGCAGTGTTGCATAACGCTTACGGTGTGGTCTGGAAAGAGGGAGGAGAAGGATAGAGGCAGTGTTAGAAACAGTAGGCATGATTTTTAGCTTTCTAATCTGCCACGGAATGGATATTTTTGTACTTTAGTTTATATATTTATACATTTGGTGGTGGTTTGGGTGTGAAAGAAATGGCATAAGGACTGAGAGTATGTTGCTTGTGTTTGTATATTTATGCATTATGTAGACAGCTGTACTGTATACATACAGTAGCTGTACTTTAAACAGCACAGGCCTGTGTACCACTGTAAAGTCTGTGTTGCAGACTCAAGCTTTTCTTTTAAAGTCTGCAATCAGGAGAATGGCTTTATTGGCTCCTATCCCTCAGCAGAAGTTTTCCTGCAGGCGTTTCATATCAAACCTGCACAGCACATTTGAAAGCACTAATCAACCTTGAAAAATCTGACCTCACTTGCCGAGAGATATCTGTTTTCTAGTGTGCAGCTTTGTGTCATGTATGTAGATGCTTCATTAGCATTCTAGATTGCAATGTAAATGGTGCAGAAACCTGTTGACCTGGGTTGTGCAGGGGCGTGGTGGGGGGAGGGACACTGCAGTAAATGGCCAATATGTCAGGCCTCTTCCTGAAACCAAGCAGATTAATAATACATTTGGTTACCAAGGCACCACCTGCATCCATGGTAACATTGTCCGCGCTAGTCAAGTGTGAACAGTGTTTGCCGTCAACTCAATTTCTCTCGTTTTCTCTGCTGGTTAAATCCATAAAGCCGGTGTGGGGGATTGGCAGTTTTATGTAGGTATGAATGGGGCGTGTGATTACTGGTGTACTTTTCCACTGACATCGCATTCATTCACAGCAGTAAAAATGATTCAGTAAACCTCTGGTTGAACCTTGTTATTAGGGAAAATTTTAGAATGACATAATAATTTCAAAATGACTTCCATGAAACTTTGGAGAAGTAAGGGTTGTGCCACCACATTCCACCAACATCACCACCACCACCCCAACCTGGCTGGGTAACATTGACAATGGAGATAGAGAGATAGATAGATAGATAGATAGATAGATATATATATTATTATTATATATTTATTATTATTATTATTTTCTGACAGTTTATAAACCAAAGGATTGATGGAGAAAGTGTAAAAAATGATCTGCAGATTAATTGATAATGAAAATAATCAGTAGTTTCAGCCCTAAGTGACATTAATTCAAGTCAAATTCGTAACTCTAATTATATACACCCAATATGAACCATTAGATAGTGTGGTCACCCAAATATAACTACATTACCTGTCTAAATGCACCCATTAAATCACACCGTCAATGCAAAGTAGCTTATTATTATTATTATTATTATTATTATTTCTTTTCTTTCTTTTCTTTTTTTTCTTCTTTTTTTTAAATTATTATTATTATGCAGTGCATTGTGCAGTCAGCTCTTTCTAGCAACCAAAAACTGTGGTTGCTTCCACTGACTTCCCTTTGCAGCCATTGCCAAAGATGTGTGTTTTCAGATAGTCAGCCATAACAGTAACCCCTCCCCCAACTTCTTCTCAGAGCAGTGTGACACAAGTGTCTCATCTGGTGTTTTCAGTGACTCTCTGACCTGTGGCCTATTTATTCCATTAGATCACAGCTGCCCACTGCTTTTCACTGAACTCATGAATAACTCATCATTTCTTTTCTTCTGACCGTAAACCCAGGGTGTGTCAAGACATGTATCTCCTGTTTCATTATCAACACTTCACAATAACATACCACATTACCGATAAATCAACACATTCAAATCTCAGAATTAAACAATGATTTCAAATATTTCCAAGAGTGTGTACTGACCACAGTGATCTTACAAAAAAAAAATCACTTAAATCACAACTTTTTTTTTTTTTCTATTTTCAGCAATTTTGCTCCTGATCCCCCACAGCCTAGCTCTCTCAAAGACTTTATAAGCATGGAAGTTTCAGCATTGTCTGTTATTTGTTCAGCTTCTTATCAATAAGACCATGTAATGACCAATCACATTTGATTTTTAGAAGAGTGATTTAGTATATTTTAACTGAAAAAAAAATAATCCAAAAAAGGAAGGTAAAACAGCATAAAATGCTAATATATCTGGATGTTAGTTTGTGAAAACAAAAAGGCAAAGTTGTAGCTCTTTGCAATGCCTCTGTCCTCTCTTCCTGCAGCATTGTTTATTTCAATCAGGGATATGCAGTGATTGTGTCTTTGCCAGTTTGGCCTAGATAGTGTCCAATCATTTATTTTTCCTCTGCTTACTTCTGGGACTTTTGAGATGTAAGAAAGATGTTGAAATTGTGTGAATATTTTTACTGCGAACATTTCGATTAAAATCTTCTCACCTGTTGTTTAATGTATGTTTGTGCTGGATACAGATTTTTTTTTAGGGGAACTAATCCTGATTCTACGTCTCTTCTCATAGATTGTTCTAGTAGCAGAGTGAGCCTTCCCCCACACCATGTCCCAGGAGAAGAGTGGATATCCTGTTATGGGTGAGAACAACCCACTTCATAACAACGTTTATGGACCCCCTCAGCCAGGTTTCGGCATGCCCCCTCCCAACTACAGCCAAGCCCCAGGAGGACCGTACCCACCAGCAGTTGGCTATGGACAGCCGGGCTTCCCCCAGGCAGGCCCAGGTTTTGCCCCTGGTCCCTACCCTCAGATGCCTTACCCTCAGATGCCCTACCCACAGGGACCCTACCCACAGGGGCCTTATCAGCAAGGGGTCGCACAGCCAGGCTTTCTCGGTGACCCCTCGGGTGAGTGGTTAAATCATAGATAAGATAAATCATGACATAGCCAAATAGTGGGCCTGTAACTCTACGAAAGTGAGTCATGTCTTTTGACTCTGCTTATGCTCATCCACAAAAATGTGCTCAGCTAAAGTCGTGTTTATTATTATTTTTTCCAAACTTTTCCTCTTTGCCCCATTAAGGTGTCTCACTTTTCCATGTAAATGGGTTTACACACTAAACTGTGAATACTAGAAGAGCTGTGTACATTATCCAGGTCAACAGGAAAACACATGGCTGGCTCCAGTTTAGATCAGACTCAACACAGATGACCGGGAAATCAATGAGAAGATCAATACTACAATCGCACACAGACGCCACACACACATGTCCATTTGTTTAGCCTAGTTGTGCTAGTTTAAACAAACAAAAACAAACTGTCGTCCTGTTATTATTGTTCACCAGAAACTGTCGGCAGTGCTGGTTACCATGGGGATGTGCCTCCATCTTACTACGACAATGAGGAGTTCACCAACTCTGGCTTTGAGGACAAGAGCATCCGACAAGCCTTCATCAGAAAAGTAGGTCCTTTACCGTTTTCAAAAAGATGAAATGTGTCTGATAAAGAAGTAAATATGGCATTGCATACAACCTCACCTGCTTCATTTCTCTTTCCCACCAGGTCTTCATGGTTCTCACAGTGCAGCTGATGATCACTTTCTCCTTCGTTGCAGTCTTCACCTTTGTCGATGAGGCCAAGTTCTTTGTGCGACGTAATCCTTGGACATACTATGTGTCCTATGCAGTCTTCTTTGTGTCTCTAATCGTCCTCAGCTGTTGTGGAGACTTCCGCCGCAAGCACCCCTGGAACTTGGTTGCACTGGTAAGAACTTGCCCTAATACCAAATCATTCAAAAGTATGGATTAGCCAATGTAAAATTCTGTTAAAATGATAAATAAACCAATTCACGCACAGTGTGTGTACCATTTTAATGGACAATGATTACGATTTTTCAACAGAAAATATGCAAAGCAAGCTGAAGGTGAAAGCTGTAGGTGCTCCTGAGAATCATACATGATCTATCCTAAGGCAGGGGTGTAGTGGAGGCTGCACGTAAACACTGTTTACCCACCTTTCAAATTCTGAAATAGAAACATACTTTACATCACTTTACACATGTTCATGCTAAACTGGGCTCCCTCTGTCAGTTCCTCCTGTAATTTCTAGAATCGCTTGTTTTGTTTTCCACTGGAACATTGTACCCCAATGTCTATTGTAGAGCTGCCAGTTAGTCGATTTTGATCATTATAATAATCGTTTTGAATGAGACGTTGCTGTTAAAGCTAGATCTGGTTTATCAAAGACCCTAGCAAACATGGTACAGAACATGGTAAAGAAAATAAGCACAGCAGAAACGTCAGATAGGTAAGACCTCCGTGTTTAACTATATATCTTCAAATGTTATACTTACGACTTAAAATGACAACAGAAATAAACAAGTTTGCCGATTTCACATATCTCAGCAATTAAAATCAGTGGGCAGTTTTCTACCTAGAAGGGATTTTTGTGTTAGAGCGACATCAAGGTGATTCGGTCTATAGGTTGGTCTTGGTTCAAGATATTATTTTTTGAGACAGACTAATGGCCCATCTTTCCATCATCTCACCTGGATATCTAAACCAAGTAAAGTGTGTCATAAGTGATGTTAATTTGATCGTGCGTTTTCTGTGTCTTGCAGTCCATCCTGACCCTGAGCCTCTCCTACATGGTGGGCATGATCGCCAGCTTCTATGACACAGAGACCGTCATCATGGCCGTGGGCATCACTGCAGTGGTCTGCTTCACTGTCGTGCTCTTCTCACTACAGGTCAGAAAACGCACAAAAAGCTGCTTGAATAAATGTATTGAAATGTCTACAGACAAACAAAGTCACTCTGGTTCAAAAGCTAAAGTGAGAATTTCTTCTGATTAGTTTTTCACAGTAAAGTGCGCAACATTAAACTGAAGGTACGAATGATTGTATTAGTTAAACTCTCAGGAGTAACCAGGGAGACTGAGTTATTGTTTGGAAAAAACTTTGGATTCCAATTGTAAAATGCATTTAAATATAAATGAATGGTTTAAAAAATGTTTTATTTGACAATCAGTCCCATACCTTAGCTCATACACAGTATTTTCCAACATTTTTTCTTTCCTTCTTCACCACAGAGCAAGTATGACTTCACTTCCTGTCGGGGCGTGCTGTTTGTGTGCCTGATTGTGCTGTTGCTCTTCTCCATCCTCTGCATCTTCATCCGCCACAGGATCCTGCACATCGTCTATGCCTCACTGGGGGCCCTGCTCTTCACCTGCGTAAGTTTCACACTCTCATTGTGGCTGTGGCTGTTGCTTGTATTCGGTTTTTGGTGTTGTGTTAAAACTGATTTTGTGCAACCGTAATGATCACTTGGATGTCATTCTTGAGCAAGTGCAAAATATTTCATGGAAGGTATACTTTCCAGTTGGGTACTTTAAAATATGTGGGGTAATGGCATCCTGTCGTCTGGATACAATTACTAGACAGTCATCACCATTATCTCACCATACAGATGGTTTTCCACCATTCAGTGAACTTTGTTCTGCTCAATAAGTGAGAATTACATCAACAGAATGTTTTAAGTGTAAAGCACAAATCGGGTAGGAAAAAGATTTATGCTTAACAAGAGGAAAGTGGGACACTAACTTTGTTATTAAAATTTGAATATATGACCATGCATCATGAGAGCCAAACTCAACCAAAACAGCTGGTAAAACACTATAAACATTATTATAGAGGCTAAAATAAGTCTTTTGGGCCAACACAAGAGGTAGGCAACTTTAGATGAACAAAGAAGGAGAAGATGTCAGAATGCATTTGATGAAGGACAACCCTGCTTTCTTTCATTTGCTAGTCATTCATCTTAGATCTTAATTGTAGACATCTCTTAAAATGACTAATGCCGACCTTGTTTCTTGTCTGCAGTTTTTGGCTGTGGACACTCAGCTTCTCCTGGGCAACAAGAAGATGTCTCTGAGTCCAGAGGAGTACATTTTTGCCGCCCTCAACCTCTACACTGACATCATCAACATTTTCCTCTACATCCTGACTATTGTGGGACGCTCCCGGGAATGAGGCTGCACCTTAGAGAGAACAGGAGTGAGATAGAGAATGCCTCCTTTAATTGTGAAATTTTGCTAACATGCTCTCTAACTCAAACTTTTTCTTCACTCAGGCAGTTGTGCTGTGGAGCAGATTCAGCCTGTCATTAAAATCCAGCTGAGGGACACTATTTATTTTATTCAAATCTTGCCATTTAGTGACAGAAGTATACTTCCTCCTTTCTTTTTATTCAATTTTGATCACTCTGCTTGCTGTTACTGCCCTATGCTTCTAACACGTGGCTACATTACCGATCCCCCAACTACCAGTTTGGCTCTGCTCATATAGTGTAAAAGCTGTTATCCTGTGGATGCCTTGCTGCAGAGATTAAAAGAGAAAAATAGAGGGGAAGGTATCCGTAGCGCCTAAGAGAAGTTAGTGCTAGAAATACCCTCCTCCTTTAATCTGTCTGTTTTCCCCAAACATATCTCTTCCTTTGAGTCCGCTGGTGTAAAGTAACTCTGCATGGCAACACATGTGTTATGATCCTTTAGAGCTACCAGAGGAATACCTTTTAGCTTGCTTGTCACAGCTGTAAATAGTTAAGTGTATTACTGTATATGATACCAGTAACCCCAATCCCTGCCCCGAAAAGGCATGCTGGAGTGATTCATATGGATGTTGCTTTTTGGGAAAAATTTGCTCGGATGTCAAGACTTCACTTACCCAGTACAGTAACTAAACTCTTTTAATGGCAAAAGAAAAGACTAATGTTGGATGTATATGACTAACATGACCATGACTTAATATTCATAAACTATACTTACAGAAAATATTTTCAAAAGTAAGAAAATTTATGTTTTGAAATGATTGCTATGATTGCAAAGCTGAGATGTCCCCTTACCTTTTTCCTTTTTGTCATTACTGACCTCACTAATTTCCTCTCATCTGGTCATTAACGTGAAGTGAACATTTAGTGCTGTATTTATTTTTTCTCATTTCAACTAATGTGAAAGGTTGAATTATTGGCATTTCTGACCATTTCTATACCAAGCTGATCCAAGTTTTCACTTCTGAATTTTAACATGAAGAAGTAGATGGATGACGGATTTATAACTCATCGATTGATTGAACTTAATGTAGATAACGGGTTGCTTTGAGGCTGCTTTAAGAAAGTGTTGAAGAAAACAAACGTGCACTATCACATACTGGTTACACCCCTAGCTAAAGGAATAAACATGCACTGGAAGCAAAAAAATACTTCCTGCACATAAACACACACAACTTGAATGCTATATTTACCATTCATATTTTTTATTCTGTACCTTTTTATGTTTTGCTTTTTCAACTCATGCATGAACTTTTCCTCTCATTTTTCATGTGCTGATAATTCCCACTGTACAGGTATTCCTGTTTTGGAGAGAAACAGTGTTGTTTGGCAGCCCTGTTAGACTTTTTTTTTTTTTTTTTTTTTTTTTTTTTTAACTCTTGTGTTTTTATTTAACTAATGTGTACTGTACATAGAACTCCTTTAGTGGTTTGATGTGTATAGATAAAGAAATTGTGGGGCTTTGTAGGTCTGTTTGCATTGTACAGTATATTTGCATTAGCCTAAATCAAATGGACCACATTCCTCTACACTGCTGTTTGCTTTTCATTAAAACTGGATACAATGTGAAGGTGTCAAACTTTGTTTATTCATTTACACAATCCCTTAAAAGACATTTTTCTGATAAAACTAAATGCCATAGGTATTGCTTGTAAGTTAATTTATAAAAATTGTTGCCATTGCATAGCTTGTTAGCCATAGAGCTGAGACTTTTTCTAAATATAATGGCCCACTCAGGGCATATGTTTACATTTCTAGCCAAAGTTGAGGAATCCTTATTTGAGTTTTGTTATGTGTGATGTGTTCAAAATATTGCTAATTCAGCATTATAATGTTTTAGTCTTTAATTTACAACGGTCTCAAAAATCAAGTATCGGTCAGGTTTAAGGCGTATGAATAGTGGATACATTGTTACAGGCCCACATTTTGATTTAAAAGATTAAATGTCCTTGAAATGCAAATGAATTTATTGAATGAAGTTATTTCCATTCAGCAAAAATATCATTACACAAAAGTGTCGATCTGTAAATAATGTGGACATTTGAAATATAAATCGGAGGTAAGCTTTACCCTGTGTTAGCCGAGGGGGAGTTATCATTATCCGTTACCTCCGCCGAGGAGGGTTTTCGGCCAAGCTTGTTTATTTGTTTGTTTGTATCAGGATTATGGAAAAACTACTGGCCCGATTTTCATGAAACTGGTGGAGGGGTGTAGCATGGGCCAAGGAAGAACACAATACATCCATGATCACGTGGCGGTTCGCAAATGATTTTTCACTTTCGTTAACATTAGGAGATAGGCCCTTCTATTAATACATCCATGGATAGGCCAGGGCATTTGTGCTGCATTCAAGGGGTGTCGGAATAATCGTAAAGATTAGTTCCCTACTGGGATAAAATCCACACGCATTAATTGTGTAGACAAAGCAGTAATTGTTTTTCTTCCAGCCACTGGCGACAACAAGTATGTAACTGTACTTTTCCTGCTATAAATCAATATATAAATATATAGTATTTTTTATATTAAAAAAATATGCTACTGTGTGGGGGGGGGGGGTGCAGGCTCACTGTGGCGCCAAACGGGTTCTGGTTCCGTCCTCGTGCACATAGGTGCACACGTCCCTTCAGATAAGGACGGTTAGGACTCTGGATAGTTGAAGAAAAGACTCCTCTGGCTGGATAAACATGAGCGAATTGGCAGGTTAGACGGCGTAAATTTAAGTTGAACTATACGTAATTATAGTAGCAAAAGTATACTGATTTTAAAATGCCTACAATAAGTATTTAAGAAAACATTTAAGTTACTGCATAGCTAAGTAGTAACGTTAGCATCTGTTGGCTCTGTAAGGCTAACTTTTAATAAAACGGTGGTAACAGCATTGTATGCAGAATAGAGACTGCAAAGACGGCTAAATGTCAGTATCTTCCTTTGTAGCTGGCTAATCATTTAAGTATTACCGTTAATTACGTGTCATTTTAACTTCATTTAAATTGGTAAAGACTAAATTGATGTGTTAACTAAAGGAGAAAGGTTAGTTAAGTTATATTTGTGTTATCTTATCTTAAAACTATGTTAATTTTAACGTTACTTTATCTCAGTTTGAGCCCATTTGTAAATTGCTGTAACGGTATTGTTTTTGCAGAAAGCTTAGCTAGCTAAGTAAATTCATTTAAACCCACCTAACCTTTAGCCATGTATTTTATTAGGACAACCTGAAGATATCCCTAACATTACATGGAGTGACACTTAGCTAGCTAGCTCAGTGGTTCCTAAACCCTTTCACTTGAAGGACCCCTAAACTGACACAAGATAGACCACGGAGCCCCATTTGATAAGAATGTTGCTTTTAGATGTTTTATTACAGAAGGTGTATGAAACACATTACCAAAATAGTCATACTTTGTGTCATTGTGTTAGGCTACTTATGGATCGAATTATAGTGGAAATAAAGTATTCCTCTTTTTCCTGGGGTCTCCCTCAAGGACCCATTTGGGAACCACTGAGTTAACATAAACCCACCTAACTTATAGCCATGTAACTAATAAGGCCAACCTGAAATTTAACCTAAACATTATATGGAGTGACACTTTTAGTTAGCTAACATGTGCTGTAGGCACATTGGAACATGATGGGAAATCAATGTTTAGACAAAAGTGTTTCACTTATCTAACATTTCTTTTTATTTAACAGGATTCAACATTGAGGACTTGATTAATGTTACACCAATGAATGGAGGTAAACTTGCACAAAGTACAAATTAAACCAATCTTTAAAATCCCTAAACAAGGCTGATGTATTTTCATGCCCTGCTGTCAGGTGGAGGAATGCAGCAGGAGCCCAGAGTTGAACAGTTGATGGGCAAATTAAGAAGGCTGCAACAAGGTAGTGTTTGACTGACCTTGTGGCGTTTTTGAATTGTTAGTAAATCAGATATTTTGAATTGTCATGTGCACATAATGAGGTACTTCAGAGAACAGTTAGTTGTCATGGAGGGTACAGGCCTGGTCAGACCTAATAGCGACATCTTTCGGACAAATGGGAGATGTTTTGTTTTCTATTTTAGAATTGACACACTTGCACTTCCTTTGTATGTTGGATCTTTTCCTCTTAATTTGGGACAAAAACAATGCAGAAAGTGCATCACGTTTTCAATCTACTGCAAAGCATTTTGGTCAAGCACAAGGTACAAACCATAGATATATCTATTATATGGGAATAAACAGTACAAAGGGACGGCTGAGAAGTCACTGCCGCAAACCTCCGTCTTCGCGTTGAATTGTGCTTGTGTCGCGCATGCGTGGAGCTGTGGTACGAATCTTTAATAAGTCGACGATTAGCGCATTATTTAGCGGTTGTATTAAGAGATTTGATCAGTACGAGTACTGTAATCATAGTTATGTATTCGCTATTATGTAGGCTACAAGTCGGTCAGAAATTCAACTGTTGGTAACCTAGCGAAAGCAGCATGTGGAGTTAACATCTTGACATGTTAGTTAGTCTTTGTGAAGCTACACTCCCACTTCCGATGGTAAGTCGCGCAGTGTTTTTCTGTAATTACATCAAAGCCAGTTTAAAAAAAGACATGTGAACCGCGTGTAGGTGTCCTATAGAGGTAAACTGATCGTACAATGTGAAAACTCTTTAACACGGAGGTCTGAGATTGATAGTAAGCTGTGGGAATTTGCACCAATGAGAAGGCTGGTTTTGCTTTCCATATGCTAATGAGCACGCGTTTTCCTTTAGGTTTAACAGAAAGAATAGCATATAGAACAAACATCGTTACACATTAACGTGGTAAGGGTTCGAGTTTAAGCAAAAACACACCAAACTGCATGTAACAAGTAAAAGTTGAACGCGACCACGGGAATTTAAAACCGTGAGTAAGACAGCTCTACGCACTGAACATAACCGTTCTTATGTCAATGGTCTGGTATCTTCAGTGAGGTACATCCTTACCTGTTACTCCCACCAAGGAGTATCAGAACATGATGAATGGAGACTCATGAGATATGATTAATATCTCCATCTTGTAGGGAACAGCAACACCCTACAAGACCCATTCTGACTTTATTGTGAAAAATAATGTAAAAGTCAATTTTACAGGGTAATATGTGATCATTGAATCTAGCTTTTGTGAAGTTACTGAACAACAAATGTAACTGTTACCATGTTGTAGTTACACTTGTTTGATTTATTCAAGGTAAAAGAGCCCTGGAAGAAGAAATTAAGGAATTAAAATCTGTCAGTGACTCTTTGCAGAAAGAGCTGGAAACTTGTAAGACACAAAATAATCTCTAATAATTGTATTTGATTCATATACAATACACTTATTGTACTTGCTGTATGTTGCTAAGATGTAGTCAAAGACCTACTAAAAGTATATAGTAACTGTTTTTGCTATCCTTAAGACAACTATTTATGCCACATGTTATTTGCCATATATGCTTATTTTATCATAGTATTACTAGGCATTGTTGTTTTTACAGTACAAACTGAAGCTTACCAACTGGAAGGAATCCATAAAGAAAAAGAAGGTACATGCTCAAACAACTGTACATGTGTAATTGATTATAGCTTAATAAATATGATGATTTTAAGCCATGCAGAGTTAATTTTTTTGGTTGACTAGGTCTGAAAACAAATATGTCATCTATTTTATATACACAGCCAATACATATGAATAATCTGATGACCTGTGTTATGTTTTTCTCCAGAGTTGTGCAGGAAGCTGCAGTTCCAGTGGGAGGAGTCTGAGCAGGACTGTTCCAGGTGAGTTCTGCACACTAACCAGATAAAGAATAATATTTAGTGTGTGTTTTTCTGAAGTCTGAACATGACCCATCAACATTTTTCTTTGTGCGATATGTAACACTAGATGGCAGCAACTTATCAGAATCCTGGATATTTTTTTCTTTGAGAAATTGTCTGGTGTCAAATCTTACCTGTATTTTTGGATCTACTATGACATGTTGGATTGGTTTTCCTCAGTCCATTTGTACTGAATATTAAGACATTTCCTAATTACTTATTGATTAAATTGAAACTTTTAATAACAATGTACCATTTTAATAATGCATTTTTATTCAGTAGCATATGTTGACTAGAGCCACCTCCACCAAGGTGGTTTGATATGATAACATTAAGATATGTACCTGTGTCATTGAATTAGTTTTTATAAAGCCTAATGAGAGTCTGATTGCATCCTGGACATCAACCACATATTTGTTGGTGACAAAACATTCCGTTCCTTCACTTAAAAGACTTTTGAATTCGATACCTTTGTGGCTCTTTGTTTTTCCTGTCAATGGTTCTTTTTCTTTTTTTATGCTTGTATATGTTGTCTGTATTGTTCACTTTCATTGTTATAACTAATCAAATCCCCATATACAAGTATTTACCTGGCAAGCACACTTTCATGTGTGATGATTTGTGATACAGTGTGATTGATTGTACCATATACAACATCCTTGGGTAGTACATGGCTTTTGTGTACTGTCAAAGGATCATGTGATGATGCTATTTTGTATCCAGCATTACACACAGCAGGTTAAAATTGTAATAGACTTCTTCTTAAGGGCACATTAGCTGTCGTTGATTTACTATATATGTACAGTATCTCACAAAAGTGAGTACAATCCTCACATTTTAGTAAATATTTCATTATATCTTTTAATGGGACAACACTGAAGAAATTACACTTTGCTACAATGTAAAGTATTACGTGTACAGCTTGTATAACAGTGTAAATGTGCTGTCCCCTCAAAATAACTCAACACACAGCCATCAATGTCTAAAACGCTGGCAACAAAAGTGAGTACACCCCTATGTTAAATTCCCATAGAGGCAGGCAGATTTTTATTTTTAAAGGCCAGTTATTTCATGGATCCAGGATACTATGCATTCTGATAAAGTTCCCTTGGCCTTTGGAATTAAAATAGCCCCACATCATCACATACCGTTCACCATACCTAGAGCTTGGCATGGGGTACTTTCCATAAAATCATCTCTCAATGCAAATCAAACCAGCTATTAGGCTAACCGACATAAAACCATCCCAAACTCTAGGTATGGTGAAGGGTATGTGATGATGTGGGGCTATTTTAATTCCAAAGGCCAAGGGCACTTTATCAGGATGCATAGTATCCTGGATCCATGAAATAACTGGCCTTTAAAAATAAAGATCTGCCTGCCTCTATGGGAATTTAACATAGGGGTGTACTCACTTTTGTTGCCAGCGTTTTAGACATTGATGGCTGTGTGTTGAGATATTTTGAGGGGACAGCACATTTACACTGTTATACAAGCTGTACACTTAATACTTTACATTGTAGCAAAGTGTAATTTTTCTATACTCACTTTTGTGAGATACTGTATATGGGATCAAATGTTGTCATGAAGAATATGTTGCAGTCTGTGATGTACAGTAATCACTGTAAGTCTAGGGTGAAATGATGGTACTGGTGGAAATCTTTTATATTTCAAGATGCTTTTATCTTGTATTGAGTGAGTTGTGTGTGTTGTGCAGGCAGTTAAAGCAGAACAAGAAAAGTGAGGAACTGCTGGAAGAGTACAGATGTGAAATCCAGGAATTCAAGCTTAAACACCGGAAGCAGCGGTACCTATTAACAGTGCAATGATATATTACTTTATTTTTTTAACATATCGAACAACCATGTAAATGTCAAAAAGAAATGAACTGAAGTCAGCCCTGTTTTTGCAGGATGAAGTTTGAAAACCAACTTCATCAGCTGATAGAGCAGCATAAGAATCTGCACTCTGTCTTTGTAAGTTTATCTATTTTATATCAAAATGAGTTTGACATCTATAATTTTTTCCCACATCTCTAAAACAGAATGATGAAAATGTGACTCATTGTTGATATTGTTAATGATGCTGTCCTTCAAATTGTAACTTAGACTCCAGAAAGGCTCCCACAAGAAATAGAGAGTGCTGGGAATACGAAAAGTCAACTGTTATCGGCTGGTAGGTACCCTCTCATAATTTATGTCCATCCTTCTGCAAGCAGTGGTCCTCTTTCACAGCAGACATTTTGACTTGTCATAGTAGGAAAAGCACAGCTGAAATTGATAACCTTAACGATGGCTTAATTCCATCAAGTGTCCCAGTAAGTTATTTCAGTGAGTCAGCATGCACAACACCAGGGCCTCTCCTAAGTGGAATGCAGCCATCATTAATGGTTTGGAATACACCTGTGCTTTTCCTACTATGACGTGTCAACATGTCTGCCGTGAAAAAGGTCTATTAAACATTTATTCTTGAACATGCATTATCAGTGTTTTTTCCATGTCCAACCCCTTTGATCTTTGGTCTTTTTCTGTGATTTACAGAACAAATTAAGTTGGCTCAGCTGCATTGCCTCGATGAGGAGCTAGAAGAGATGAAGAAACAGAAGCAGCCAGTGACAACAGCTGCAGAGACTCAGGAGGAGTAAAACTGTTCGTAGGTCATTTTAAAGAATCAGAGGTAACAGTCTCTTGTTTTATTTCCAGTTAGATGCACTTCTTGTCAAGTGAAAACCTTAAATCTCACAAATGGCAGCTTCTGGGTTTCATCAGTCCAAGTGTTGCAATATCCTTCCTAACCTGTACGGCAAAAAACTAAAACTTTAGTTGACCAAAAATGTAAACAGAATTTTAGTCACAACTTCAACTACAATTTATACCAGTGACATCCAAGTAAAATGTTTGCCTACCAAACTCTGTTAATTCCTGTGTCCTTGGCTACTTTTCTGTAAGTATTTCATGCTTTTACATTAACTGTTCTGTAAGGCATGGGTTTGTTTTGATGTATTTATGAAACCAGAAATATTTTACATTGTTACTGGTAAATAGTGTTTTTCAAGTGCCAGTAGTAGTATTTTGTATGGTTACACAAGGCTACCATCTTACTTAAATATTGAAATATTGTGTATTGACATAATATAAAGGTGTTCATATATCTAAAATTAAGTTTTTTTTTCAACAATGTTGTGAAATTGTTAAAAAACACACATGGGTCACATGGGTATATTTTATGAATCTTAAAGAGCCTATAAATAAAAACAGTACAACCCTTCACTACAGTATACACACATACTATGTGCACACAGCCACATTCAATTTCAGTTTGAAAGAGATTTAATAAACAACTTTTTTTTGCAGTATTTCAAATACAATGTAATACTATCTGAGGTTTAAAAAAAGAACACATTGCCCCCTGTGCAAATGATTTCCCCCTAATTAATGCCAATTCGTTTTTACAGCCAAGACCACATACTTGCATATTAATTACAAATAAACACAAGGCACTTCGATAGTACAATGAGGGTGATCACTATCTAATTTGTCATTTAGATTATCAACAAGCCCTTTTTATATTAATATGTACAATATAATCCCTTATAGCAGTGTAACCCCTGAAGTGTCCATATAGCAATCGATCCTCCAATCATTTGATGTACTGTAAAAAAGAAAAACACAATAAATGGTTTGATGCTCAGTCGAGCTTGCAGCCTGGGAACTGTACCATATAACTAAATCTTTGGTTTACTAGTGTTTACAGATCAACAAAAGAGTTAGCAGTCCTGCGTAGGGCGTAGGTCTCAGAAGTTAAGTCATTTATGAAAGGAGGCATGGCCCTGCTCCAGTACTGCAAAATGTAGCTTCCCTTTTTTTCTCTTCCTTTTATGCAGTAGACTTATTTAGAAGTCGACATACAGAGGAACAGGGGCACATTTTTTTTAAGTGATTCAGGGCAACTTAAATGCTTTACATTTTTATTTACATTGCATGAGACAAACGCTAGTACACTTAAATTTAACTCAACTCCTCTAACCATGAAAACCTACAGTCCCCTCTGAATGGTTATCTGACATCTTCAACCCTATGACGTGTGTCCACACCTTAATAGAAAGGCACATAACACTCTTGAGAGGGTAAAGTTCACGACAGGCTCTACTTTCTACTGAAAATCTGCCTCATCATTAGAATTAGACATAAACACATTCTCACATTCTGATTTTGTCTTACTCTTCATTCTCTATAATCTCACAGACATTTCACTCTTTGTCAATTATTCATGTCATTCCTTTCCCCTTCATTTTCTTATCTTTGCTTTCTGTTCTGGATTAATAATAGTCCTAACTTTGGTAATACCTTTGGTGGGCCATTGGCACACAATGAATCCACAAGGACACTTTTTCCCATTCAGTTTAAAACAAGTCCCAGCTACACAGACACTTGCAGAATCACACAACACTTGTACACATGCAGTCATACACCGCCATGTTTTCTAACTGGCATGGGTCTATTTTCCATCCCTCAGGTGCAATATGTACTGTCTTTCTTTTATCCTCTCTCTTACTCCCCCAGTCACGTTTGTACAAGTTCAGTTTTATGTAAATTGCCCTACCTTTTTCCTCCTAGGTGAAACATTGGCCCATGCAGCCAGAATGCAAGTAGAGTCACTCTTCTTTGTCTCAGTCACCATATAAGGTCAAAGTAGTCCCAGGTCTTGGCACATAGGCACATTCCAAACCCAATGACTTCAGTTTATTTTCAGTATTTTTATATATTGTCTTTTCAAGTTGTATTACTTCGTGTGGAAATCCAGGAAAGGCTGGTGTTGAGCCAACGAGGTACTTTGAGAGTGTCATTGGTGCACATGGGCAATAGGTCTTTTTGATCATCTTGCATAAATAGTTCCCATATAAAAGGTGGCTCCTCCATCTTTCGTTATCCCAGGTTATTCCCCATCTATTAAGAGAACAGGGATAACAGTGAATGCAGTGAACAGTTCATGAACCTATTTCCGTCTGTCATTTAGTGTCAATATTATGAGGGACAGTGCTAAGTATGTTCTGCTTTTATTAAAGACACTTACATTTAACCAGTATACCAATAAAGGTAGGACCAAATTCAGTAGTATTTAAAATAGAATTACAATCAATAGCAATCATAGTTGTATTACACTTTATTGTGTATATATAAAGCAATGAACATTAGCTTGTCCACCAAAATTTATTTTCACAGCTTAAACGCAGACACTATGTTAAACATTCATTGTTTGGGAATAAAAACTACTTTCAGTTATACAAACTACTTAATTATTTCTGTAATAATTAGAATATACATGATTGTTTTTTATATATATATATATATATTTCAAAGACTTATTTCCATTTTCAAACTGACTGAACAAACTCTTAATTCAAAATCAAACATTTCGTAATACCTAAATACCTATGAGTTTAAACATCTGATCATTTTTATGGCTCAGAAAGTTCCAAAGAGATTGTTCTTTCCTATTTAAGTCTCTAATTGTACTGTACTCTCATAAGTGTACTATATACTGCTGCGTCTGATTGACTCAAACAATACAGGATTTATATTTTAAACAGCTGGCTTTTTGTAATGTAATTTAAACCTCTGATTCCCCTAATACGTCTACTACTTAAGTTGTTTACACACCTAACGCTACTTATGCCTTTGTTCATATCTCTTTCCCATCCACGCTGCAAGTATCATCCTTGCAGTGATAGACTACCTCAAAGCGGCTGTAGACCTTCTTTTCCTTCCTCAAACTCTCCATCCTCTTCAGCAATCCCTCCCGCTCCTGGACGTTGCCTGAGGGACGCAGAAATCGATTTTTCTTGATGGCGTTCTGTCCCTCCAGCCCCTTCTCCCCATCATCACTTTCTTTGTCCCCTCCTGTTTCTTCTCGCTCCAGTCGGTTTTTCTGGCTGTTGGCCGAGATCTGCTCTAGAATGACTTTGGTGTCATCTCGTAGGTTGCTACTGAACAGTACAGAGCTGCCCGGGGCCTGGTATCGAGATGGGCCTGATATGCCGGTTGATGTTTTGTGATTGGCTGTAGTTTGCTCGGCAGTGGTAGATTCTTTATCTCTAGCTGATGAACTCAGCTTTTTGCTTATATCTTCAGTGATCTCTCTGACCGTGCTCATGCCCTTATCGTCTCCTGAAGATTTCCTCTCTTTATCCTTGGGCCCCAGTAATCCCTTTAGCCTCTGCGTCTGCTTCTTCAAGAAGTCGAGTGTCTTCCCCTCACCCTTTCCCTCACCAAGTGTGTTGATGGATGTATTAGATCCCATAACTTTTTGCAATCCTTCCCTGGAATCATCACGTAGCAGAGTTGAAGAACTTTGAGAGCGACTCTTTTTCAGTTCACTCTTCTCTGCATCAGTAGCGTCTCTGGTCAGAATCTCTTCATCACAGGAGATCCGACGGGGATTCAGTCCTTTGAACTTTAACGGATCCCTCCTGAAGATCTTAGGTGAAGGAAGGGGCTTTAGAGACTTGAATATATCCTTCTTTTGACCATCTGATGCATTTTCCTCTTTTGGAAGTGGAGTTGTCTCTGAAGGCTTCAGGTAGCTTGCAGAAGGCTTTAGTATGGGTGGTTTTGAGGAACTAAATGAAGATCTGCGAGTGAGCTCTGCCAATTTTGCAGATATGTCTATCTTCTTTGGTTCAGGTTCTGCTGAACTAACAGTTGGGATGTTTGGAGTCATTGCAGGTTTTTGGGGAGGTTTATCAGAAAGGTCTGGCTTTTTTTCAGCAGGCTCTGGGGCTTTGAGCGATGACTCTGTCTCCATTTTTGAGGCTTTTCTTTTGGCCGCCAGGTCTTTGAAATACTGCAGTCTATTTGCTGGGTCATTCATGTTCATAGATAATAATGTTGTGACATCAGATTTCTCAAAAGTTGGTGTCGTCTTTACCTCTTCGTTGGTTTTCTGAGGTTCTTCTTTTGCTTTAATCTCATCTTTTAATCGAATCTCCGTTTCCTCTTGCTGTCGCCCTTTCTCCTCTTTTTCTTTCCCCTTCTCCCTTTCTTTCTCCTTATCTCTTTCCTCAGCCTTCTTTCTCCACTCAAAAGGCTCACGAGACAATGACCTCCTCTTCTCTAGGATCTGGGCCACAATCGAGGAAGTGCGCACTGAGTTTAACTCCTCGTCTTCCTCTGTGGCTGGTTTTAGGCCCAGGCTACCACTGTGCATCTCTGCCTTGGACGATGTGAATATAAGCGAGGAACGCAGACGAGAGTTACGTTGAAGTAGTGGATTAACCCGTGTACGGAATGATTCATGTTTGGACAGGAAGAGATCTGGAGTCTCTTTCACCTCCACATCCACACCCACCTCCCTTGCTGCACCCCTCTCTGGCTCTCTCTCCCATTCCTTCTCAGCCTCCCTCCCTCTTTTCTCCAGTACAAATGGCTTCAAGTCACTGACTGACGGTAGCAGATCCTTGGTTGTTGTTGTTGGGGCAGAGTCTCGACTGTTGCTCTCAGGTAACACAGGCTTTCCAAACCGTGGTCTCAAGATATCTGGTCTGGGTTTGGGGGGAACGTTCGGTGGCTCCTTTATTCCAAAGCGGGGAGCTGAGTTTTCAGTGCCAGTTGGCTGCTGAGATGGCAGAGGATCTTCAAATGCATCAGGCCCCAAAGGCTGAGTCACGCTTTCTTCTCCACTGTCCTCATAAGTGCTAAGATAGGAATGGATTCTCCAACTCCTCATGCCTTGCTTAGCATCTGCATCTTCAGCATTCTCTTGATCAGGTTGTTTGGCAAATGGTTTCTTCTCTGGTGGGTGGGGCTGTGTGGGTGAGCTCTGGCAGGCATACGCCTGACCTATGGTTGGTCTCCTATTGGTGGAATCTCCTCCATACCTTCCAGCTAATGGAGGTGCCTGGCACCCCTCAGGTCCTCTCAAGTCCTCAGATGAAAAGTATTCTCGGTTATAGTTTCCAGGTGGAGGCTCCCGATCTGAGCGAAAGCTTGAATCTGAATACTGGTCAATGGAGAGTTGTGGAGGACGACCTCGAAGTCTGTCGTAGTGTCCCTTGCCAGAACCCGGCCCAGGCCCTTCATTGTAGTAATGGCTAGTTTGGGTCTGCTCCCTGTGAAGAGAATACGGAGGTTCTTAATTATTTGATTATAAATGTATTATTATGTGTAAATACATATACTGTACTCACATAAGGTGGCGATATATGTGATGATTCTAAATAATTCAGATTCCAAACAGTTTACATTAAAGGGTTAACTACCTGTGAAAGTCTGTCTCGTCCAAATTATTCATGACTCTGTGCTTCATGTATTGCCTCGAAGATGAGTAGTTTTCCTGGGTTCCCTCTGCATAGCTATGCCTCTTGAAGCCACTGGTACTTATCTCCATCTGCCTGGAAACTATGGACCTTCCCTGCTCCAGGAACGACTGCTGCAGACGAAACTGTTGCTGGGAATACTTTCCTATTGTAATTCCTGCCCCAGGTTCAACAGTGTGACGAAATGGATCGTTCCTCCGGAAAGGAAGTGCAAGGTTACGATCAGAGTCTCCATAGGGGAAGGCAGAGGGAATCTCAGGCTGCCTTCGGTAACCTGTGGGGTTACGCAAAGACTGGGTCCTCTTTAAACCGAACTGGCCGCCTAAGTAACTGCTGGAGTCAAAGAGAGCAAGTGCTCCATCAGATGGGTCAATAACTAAAGGCTCTGACTGAGCAAAGAGAATGCGAAACTCTTCATCAAAGGTGGCAACCAGCTCCCCGAGGAAGAGGTGGGCGATGCAGCGGTGGATCTTCTCATAGGACCACATGAAACTGTAAGAAAATAAGAAAGAATGGAGGAGGCAATTAAAGTACTGGCATTTACAGATTGAATGAATGAGTCTCAGGGATTTAATGAAAACAAATGACTCACCTGTAGTTGCCACTGAGTACAGCTTTGCAGTCAGCCAGTAGGAAACGATCTTTCACCTGCCCCTTAAATGATTTCCCCGTACGGGAATAATAGGTTATTCCTGCCACAGTCCTGACACGTAACATCTGTAAAACCAAATTTCAATCATGTTATGGGCACACTTAATGGAAATGATGTGTTATAAATAAGTAAATAACACAAATGCCAAAGGATAGACAACAGTGAGCCCAGTATTTTTGAGAAAATGTAATGAAAAGGCAATCTCACAGGATGTTGGTCCAAGTTGACTTTGCAGTTGAAGACCATAGAGACAAAGTGATGGACTTCCTGCTCATCCAGTAGAATATAAACCGGAACGTGGCGTGCTGCTGCGTCCAAGAGGTCCGCAAAAAGGTCAACATCTGTAAACTTGTCCATCACCACAGCAATAACCTGAAGCAGAACAGCAAACACAAGAAAACTAGTCAAAGTTCAGTCTGTGTAATATGGTCTTTATTAGTTTAGTTTTATAATTATTTTAACTGAATAGGTAATATAAAATTGCAAAACGTGAACATTTACATAATTTGAAAGAACTTTGGCCTTGGCTGTTTATCAGCAATGGAAAATAAAACACTGGACATTATGCTCTCAACCATATAACTGAAACAAAATGGGCATTTAACTACACTTATCAGCAATACAATGTACGTTAATCTCTCCTAAATTTACACAATACACATGGCATAGAAAGATGAATGACTCCTGTCTCAGAACCTGTCTTCTATATGCATGTTGAAACACTGGTATGCCAGAACACAGGAGAGACACACTTTTAATGTTACAGTAAACAAGACAAACATGTACTCTATACACAAAGACAGAAATGGAGGACAGCCAATGACACGGCCCACATCAACAGGTTTGACTGCCTGACATTTGGCATGTTTATTTTGTGTTAATTATATTTTGAATTTAGCTAAAGGCCTGCCAGTAAGAAATTCATATGCAAGGGAGTGGTGGCAAAGTTGGCAGTGGCAGATAAAAAGTAAGATTAAACTAACAATGAGATGAGAGAATACTGATATGGTAGTATGAACTGGTGTGTTAATTTATTACAGCATAGGTTTCCCACCCATTCACTTTTAGATTAGCTATGAAAAAGTATGGCATGTGCGTAGAAACAAAAGCATTGGTGGCATTTTTCACCATTACGCGGTACGTGCACTATAATAGGTTGGAATTTATGTACGTAGAATGCTTTGATCTTATCCTCAGATGCCATTTTTTTCAGAATTACCTGCGGAAAGCGAACCGGATATGTAGGTTTAAGTTTCCCATCTCTGCCTTTTACTTACCTGGCGTGCATTCTTAATGAGTCTCCTGGCCTGCTGCTTGATGGTTGGCATGTCTGGGTCGGAGGGGTTGACTAGAGTGGTGACCTCTGTGGGCCCCATGAAGCTTTGCTGTGGCAGCGGCCAGCCCAGGTCCAGCCCCGGGGCAGCCAGGTCGGACTGCATCGGCCAGTAGGTGTCGGAGGAGCCATCAGCATCCTGACATCCCTCATGGAATGTCAGCTCTGGGACGCTGGAGGTCTGGTTGGGCGTCTGGATTGTTGACTTAATGAATTCAATTTCCGACTGTGCCAGGAAACCGACCACATCCGCGGACTGGAGGAACTCATGGTAACCCTGTTGTGACAGGAGACGCACTCAAATTCATGACATCATTAAACCAACATGACATCATGACTTCACGTAAACATACACGCCCACTTTCTTAAGCCAAGTGGCGTGTTATCTGTACACATTTTGAGCTATCCGCGTGTATGTCCATACTGTATACAGAGGACGTAAACATACACGCCACTTGGTGTGTTATCGCGAGAAGAAAGCTACGGTTGGGTTTAGGAAACGTGACACGCAGGTTGGGTTTTAGGAAAAGAACAACGAAATTGGATTTAGTAAAAGAACAAAGCAACGTTTAAGATTAGGAAACGTGACACGCGGGACACGATCCCCGGTCTCCTGGGTGAAAGTCCTGTGGGTGAAAGTCCTGTGTTTTACCCATCCTCCACCCCGACCAGCCTCCCTATGCGGATTTTCGCCCTTTCATACTACTCGCTACGGCGTAAATTCACACGCAATCGCAAGGTAATGTAACTCAATGGAGGCCAAACAGCGTTGATAAGCACGCTAAAAAGCGAGTATGCGCCTTGATAACACGCCAATAATTGGAGTGTCATACATACGCCATTTCTGTAAGATCAGTCTGATTAAACCAATGTATCCGTCTTTTTGAAGTATTTAAAAAAAAAATCCATTACATACACACATAAAAACACACAAGTAGAAACATTTTGTGTTACCTGTATGTCATTTTCTATCAAAGCATCAATAGCTAGGCGGTACTCCTCGCGGTAATGTGGGGGCAGGTAGTTTGGGTCGAGGGGGTTATCGCCAATCGATGAACTCTGAGATCGATGTGCCATGGTTGGAGAGAGGGGTGAGGTCAAAGGTCAGGGCCTGGGTGAGGAGAGATAAGGGAGGAGGAATTTAAACCTGTGCAGAAAGAAAGAAAAGCTCAGTGAGAGAAAACATTTAAAAATGTGATGCACAATGCTCTTATCAACTCATTAATATTTGTATTTGTTCAGGTGTCTGTACAGTTTGAGTGTTTTAGAGAAATACAATTACAGGTTTCTTAGAGCAAACAGTTACATATTGCCATGTGTTTAATCACATTGCTTTTGTAGATGCAACTAGATAAGACACTACTCTTCGATCAGTGATATACAATACTCATAATTCAACTAAATATTCCTCAGGGTGGTGAGAGGAAGAATGCTTTATGTCAGGATACACAAGTAGAAAGATTACCTATAACCCCTTACACAAAGAGTCTATTGTTGCTGAGTCAAATGGCTGTGCAGTAAGTTTAATGAGTATGCACACCTTAACCGGCACACAATACCACATGCTTATACTCTGGCAGGAGTTAATAGTTGTGACAGATCTCCCCAGAAAAAAACTAATTCCCAGCCGAGGGCCACGTTTCTAAGTTTACAAGGCAAATGAATGCAGTGCGTGCAGGTTCTGCTATGAATCACTAATAAATAAGTTGAGGTTGATGGTTTGTTTTTATTATTGCCATTAATATTTCATTATATTTATTATACATATATTATACAAATACATAAAGTAAATGTGGCACACTAAACTTAAAATAACTGTTGACAACGTATGTCATAATATTTGACTGGATGACCTTGGACAATAATAAACAATACAAAGACATAGTTTGCAACTTCTTTAGACAAAATACTTAACCCCAATGCATCATCATTTTCTGTCTTCTGTTGTTCACCATAAACTCAATTTTATAGTTAGACTGTGATTGAAAGATAACATAACTTCTTATTTACAGCATCACACACTGCTTAACTGCCCTTTTTTTGTAAAGTTAGAGTTGTATTCAGCAACTAAATATCCTGCTTGTGATAGCCCCAATGATTAACTGAAATTCAATCTGGCTTGGGAGAAAATTACATAAGGTAAGAACAACAGGATATCAAAAATACAATGGGAGTGAAGTGAGAGAAAGGGAGGTGAGAGGGAGAGGTGGGAAAGGCATTTAGAGGTGTATAGACAGGTTCTCTCATATCTCTGCTCAGTAAATCTTCATGCTGGTGCGTCATGCTTCAAGTTGCTACTCAGTCCTCAACCTTTAAAAAATCTGGTTCAGTCATAACACACACACACACATTGATTTAGGCGAGCATGAGTATCCTATTAGCTGTGCCATGACTTGTACTGCCTTTAACTTAATTTGAGGTAGTGAAAGGAAAATTGTAAATATCACTTTGTGAATGTGCAATAACGGATTGTTTAAATGAGAAAGAGAGGGTGGAGAGAGTTTAGGATTCACTTTGCAGATTCACAGACTTTAAGAGCCAAGTTCAACATTATTCACATAATTTCATCCGTGGATGAATCGATTTATTAGATACCAATTCTCTCACTCTAAGCCCAAAAGAGGCAATCAGCCACCACCGAAAAAACAAGATAGATGGAAGGCATAGACAACTTAGTTGGACAAATAGAAACTGTACAACAAAGGAGGATATAATAATTAGAGTTGCAGCGAACGCTTTTTTTCATTATCAATTAATCTGCAGATTATTTTTTACAAGTAATCAATTTATTATTAGGCCATCCAATAGTTTGTCTGCCCACACTTTAAAACATAAAGATGTTCAGTTTATGATCACATAAGAAAAAGAGAAGCAGCAAATGCTCACAACTGAGAAGCTGTAACAAGGCAATGTCTGGTGTTTTTGCTAGAAAAAAATAGTTGGTTAACATATAAAAATGCTGATTAATTTCCAAATAATTAACTACTACTTTCAGCTCTAATAACAATAGCTGGTTCGATCCACTTTGTTTAGTATATGTTTTGCCATCATTATTTGGCATCTGTTAATCTGCTTTCAAAAGATGAAGTAGACTATCACTGACAAGGCTGGATTCCATCCCACAACACAGTCCTGTGTTGTTATGCACCATCAGCTGAGCCAGCCGGGACACCCCCTCGTTGATATTTAATGTGGCGCTGACAGCTGCACACTGGACGGGTCATCTGATGGGGGAGAATTGGGTTAAACAATTCAAGTATCCAAAGTAAGCTGGTGAAACTCTTTAATATCAGGAATATACATGTGTTCCTTCTGCACATTGCAGCTGTGGTTGAAACAGGAAGTGTTCTTGACTGTGGATATACTGTATCACCATGGAAACGTACAGTCTTAGGAACTATGGTTGATTGACAGCCTGGCTAACCTGGGGTTGGAGTGGGAGGGTGAGCAGACGTTTTGTAAGGTTGTACCTGCTTTAGAAGTGTGTGTGTGTGTGTGTGTGAGAGAGACACGTGTTTTCTGTAAACTTCCACACACACTTGAGAGATTGGGGGTGATAGCAAAGGGCCCCAAGTCCTAACCTGCAATCACTTGGAGACACTGGTTTACTCAGAGGCCTGGTGAGTCACCGGGTAGCCCGGCCTGGCCTTGCCTAGGGATAACTTGCAACATAAATGTCTGTGGTGATTCATCTGATGGCAAAATGTCTGACATCCTGTTTCCTTACTCAGTTTGAGCCATAGAAATTGGGCCTTTGTGGTGTGCTGTTCCCATTTAAAAGTTCCATAGTGGGCAGGGAGTCGTGTTAGACACACACGTTGCTTGCATGGAATAATTTTACTCCTGCCAAGTTTCTAAAATGGGAAAAATCTACTAAAAAACTACTTTGATGCATTTTGTTTTGTTCTTTATTTTTTAAAGAAATCTAGCCGACTGAGGCTTGATCTGTATATAAGTGAATTGTGCTGAGGCAGCAGTTATGTGTATACCTGAGGACTTGTGATAACAGCCATGAACTGAGAGATGTGCACCTGCCTGTGCTCGTCATAATGTTTAAACCTCTGAAAAGTCAGCTACCATGTGTGACAACACAACAACAGCCACAAACAAAAACACAGCGAGTACGTTTCAAATTATGAAATAGTTAGAAATGCTGTCAGTGCCTTTCAGTTAGAAAAATAAAGAGTTGTGCATCTAACGTTAATTTTCATTATCGATTAACTCCACCGTAGAGGAACACAGCGAACCAATGCAAATGGACCCTGAGGTGAATATGAGCTATCAAGCAAACCATTATTTGTCACATTTATGTTATCCCATCATCAGCTCAGCTAAGTGCGTGACTCAAGAACGCATTAGCACTAAACAGAGCCCTGGGGTTTCTCATTCACCCTCCTGACATCTGGGTTAGTGCAGAATGAAGCAACAGAATAACACAATGTAAGATGCATGGCACCTCACCTGGCTGACTGCTCGGATATTCAAACAAATATTGCTGCTTTGTTTGTTGTTATAGCAACTTCAGTAAGCATTAAACAGTAGATAGTGACATGATGATAGGGAACTTGCTTTCTCTGTTACTCCCTTAGTTATAACCCTTTCTGTTACCCACACAAGGACCAGCCTGCCCTAAATGCACCATTAACAAAGCCAGTTTGAAACACTAAACCACCACAGTGTAGGCAGGCAGCAATCGACTGCAGCTCCTCAAGGCCGATAAACCCAATATGCTGATGTGTCCAATGTTTGCTCACTAAGCATGTGAATGGCTCATTCTCAGCATTCCTGCCATCAGAAGAGCGAGAGAAATAATAAGCGAAGAGCTGAGAGAAGAACATTTTTTATCTGTCTCAACATGTGAACCAGAGAAACAAGCCTGAGGAGACACAAACTATCAAGTACAAACTCCAAAACATATTTTCAGTTTTCTGTCTTGTCTCCCACACACGCATCTGAACACTCTAGCACTATGATTGATCTGGCATAGCTCTTCGGTCCGATTCATTTTCTGCAATAATTCGGTGTGAATGTAGTTATAAAAGAATACCTGAAAACAGGTTTGGAGGGATGAGCCACTCATCTCCTGATGTTCCTGTCAGGACCTTTCAATGCCACTTTCGGCAGATTAACACACACAAACACAGAGCACAACTTGTCTTTCTGTATAACATCACACCTCAGGGTGACTGTTGAATCACAAAAGACAGCTCAAGGTCAGGTTAATGTATACTGTATGTGAGGACAAAAGGCAGCGCCTATCCTCCCTTTTTCTAGCTGGGTTTTACATAGCAGCGCTGCTAGAAAATCAGGTCCACTGAGGTCCTCGTCATCTGTTCCAACTGCCTTAAGATGTCTGTGGTTATCTTGAGTGGAAAACCCAACAATAAAAGCATAAAAATGCTTCTACTTTGCTTCTTCACTCCCCCAGAAGCGTGATATTGCTCATACATGAATTACTACCACGGACAATGATCCCTTGTAACACATACAATGCAAACAAAGCTATGAATGGGATGCAGCCCTGGCCATATGGCTGGTGTGACAAGATGAAATCTATAATAAGAAGCACACATGCAGAGACGGGCCACAAAAAAAAGCTTGCACTACAAACTTTCCCCCTCAAATTACAAACACATGTTGGATTATTCCTATCCAGTGAGTCACTTTGACTGAATCAAGGCAAAGCCTGTCAAGGTAAAGTTTGAATGAAAACTTTACTTGTTTGGGTCATTGCTGCAAACAAAATTGATCTGTGTGTGTAATAAAGATACTATGAGAGTCTATAGATCAACATATGTAGGAGACGACATGTGCAGGGTGTCTTCCTTGCTCAACACACAAGGCTCCATGCATAGAGGACAATAACTTTGTATTACCTCACCAATTATCTTTAAATTACAGACATGTCAAGTTAGCCTTATGACATGACCTGCAATCCGTACAGGGCATTGTGCAACCGATGCATTAGACATGCTTGTCTCTGCCTTTCAGGCATTATTTATTACCCCTTGTTCCCTACAATGCAGTGCAGACAAAAATCTACACAGTAAAAACAGTAAAAAAAAATAAATAATAATAAGTAGCTGTTTTCCCTCTTTCTTGAATGTATTCAAAGGACAGGAGAAAGAGCAGCACAGTTTGTCAGTGCCAGCCTTCTGTGTGCTTAGACAATAACAATACTGTTCAGGTTTTGCAATGCACAGCTGCAGGTACCTGGATGACTTAATCCTTTATAAACTTCAGGCTACGGGTGAGGAAAGTAACCAGCATTTCACTTTTTTATTCCACCCACATGAAGTAATGAATAGAATAGACACAACTAGGAGATATTAAACCAGGACAGGACACAATAGAATAGAAAATAAGGATAGAGGCTAATAAAACAGGACACAATATAATAGAATAAAGCAATATACAACAAGAATACAATAATAAAGAATAAGTATAAAGTATGAATTAGAATACAACACAGTAAATAATAGTGTACTAGGATAGGCTACATTTACAGTAGCCTAAAAGATAAAACAGGACAGAACACAACAGAATAGACCCTCTGTACATATGGTTCTTTTGTCCCATTTGCACTCGCAAACCTTTATTTCCACTCCATACCTCTTAACTTTGCGGCAGAACTTGTCTCCTCTCTTTGTACCGACGGGTAGACTATCTCTCTCCCCAGTGAAACCGCCGATGTGCATGCGTTCCCTTCCCGTCGGCGCGTCACATTCCTCAGATCGGGCTACAACTCCACCCAAACCTCCTTTGTGCACCCTCCACTGCCAGCCTGCGAAGAAAGGAGACGCGAGGCCACACGGACTCCAGGCCCGGGCTGAGTGCTTCACTCGGCGGGGTGTGATCCTCCAGAGCCACCGCCACTATACGGCACAGAGCAGCGCGGTGAATGAGGAAGGAGCGGGACAACTCCTGCTAGGCAGGGCTTTCCCACCGGTGTGACTCCTCCCAAACCCGTTGATCACTGAGAACAGAAGATCATTGGAAGCTCACTCCCAGTGGCATATTTCAAAAGTGTTGGCCTTTATGTCATGGCTACTAATTGGTGTTTTATCTAGCCCCAAAACTCTTTAAATGTGCCAATTTGGGCCAACAGCCAACCCATTGGTCCAATAAATCACCCTTCTAGCACTCACTCTTTAGACTGTCTTGTCTTTACACTGTTTTGCACTGGTTTTATCTTGCACTTTATATTGCTGCCTTGTTGCTACCTGCTGCTTACTGATGTCATCTCTACTGTGTACTGGATGGGTTGACACTAAAGTTATCTGGAAGAGTGGAAGTGTCAGGCAGCAGTTAAAAGCTGCACTATTTCATTTCTTCCTCATACAAATGAAATAATTCACAGTCAATAAAACGCACAATTTACCTTTACCATTATCCCAAAATAATTTGCCCCTTTTTAGCAAAAGTTGTAGGCTCACTTTGGTTTCTTTGGAGACTATGTTCCCCACTGAAACATTATGTAAATGAGTCACCTGCTGTTTTTCTCCATAGCAAAACACTTAATCAGCAGGATCCAGCAGTTCCCCTTTCTATATGAATCTTCTGCTACAGGCTTCACTGCTCAGTTTCTTTATGGGCTGGATTTGGGAAGCTTGTTTTTCTAAAGGCCATGAAGTGATAGTGCAGGTCATACTAAGACACTATATGTCCTTAATATAAACCATAATTTGTAGATACTGGAGTTATCAGATTGTTCTCACACTTTTGGCCAATAGGCGAATGACTATTTAATATATTTCGGAATTTTCTGCTCGGGCGAGTTAATTCCAACATATTTATTTTGTATAATTTGAAGAAAACGTCTTCAATCTTAACCCTTTGTCTCTTTCACTCTCTTTATTTGTCTTTTTTTTAATTTACTTGTTACTGCCTCTCTTTTAGATTCTCAATCAGCCCCTCTGTGTGTCACTCAATGCATTTGAATACAGCAGCAACCATGACATTAAAACAAGGCATAATACAGGCAAAAGTATACGTGTGTGTGTGTGTGTGTGTGTGTGTGTGCACTTGCCGTCCTTTGTCCTGAAACGTGTATCAGATAGAACACACCTTGTTAGGGTGTGTCTCCTGTTCGAATGCACCTTGTAAGCTCCTGCTGTAAACTCAAACTGCAGGAGCCATGTTTCTGGGCTCTCACATTGCCTGTTTACTCTTTTAATTCATGCAAACGTGCAACTCTCAGCTTGACAGAGATATGAAATGAGAGTTGAGTGTTTGCATACGGCTGTGTGAGTATGACAAGTAGACTATGATTGTGTGCAATAATAAAGAATAGGCTACACTGTGTGTGTGAAATGATATCCCATGAAAGAAGTATGAGTGCCAATAGAGAGACAGAGTGTCTGCTTACATGAACAATCTCTGATAACAAACACTAGCAGGTATACAGACGCTGAAACCCAGGGTGCGGCCGCTCGAAGGAATTTGCTCAAGGCATCTTACCACACCCAATATTCCCCCCTCCACACACACACACACACACACACACACACACACACACACACACACACAATGTCTTCCCCCCCTCTCTCTCTGTCTTCCTCCCTCTAGCTTTGCTCTCTCTCCCTGTGCTCCTTCTCTGAGTCACCTGGCAGCCATTGAACAGGTGTACAGGTTCAGGCAGAGTCCTGGCAGCAGCTAAATCCTGGCCTGCATCTCAACATGCCTGGCAGAGGAGTCTGCATTATCTGGGACGATTTGAATTCAAACAAGCTTTATTGACATGGCTGTGAGAGTTCAATGTTGACAATATGTATTATGCATTACTAAGATGTTGGGCTACCACAAGCCTCCAAAACAGCTTCAGTATTAAATTCACCAATAACTTAGCAGGAATTTACTTCAGTACTTTAGAAAGTTAATACTCTATGAGTCTGCGCTTGTTTAGTCTCTCTATTCTTTCTCTGTCTTAAACCTGCATCTCTGTGGCCCTGTGAGCTTTCCCAGCATGCTTTTCTTACGCTGTAATGTCACACCTGAGTATAAGGTGACTCTCTGGAGCCTGGGGCTCTGAGGTCATCTTTACACCACTGTGCTGGGAAGAAAGGTGCACACACGTCCACTTTAACACTATACAGTATATGGGTTGCTATTTATGTGCGTGAGGGGGTTGGCAGTGTTGTGTGTGTGTGTGTGTATATGGACCCTCATGCCAATGAGACGGCACTACATTCCCATTACCACCATTAATGACAATTTACCTTTGGTTTCTTTAGTCTGCATTGTGTGCGGGTCCTTTATTTCCTCACAGATCAAGATCCTGCAAATGAATTCTTCGAGAGAGAGTAAAACATGATCCTCAAAAAGTAAAACAATAAAGTGAATGTGGTGTGTGTAGGTGTAACTAAAATACCTGATTACATAATTCCCATTACCTAAATAATAATCACTGACAAGTGAGATCTAATGAGCCTGACACACCTGCATGATGCGTGTGTTATTAAATGTGTGTGTGTGTGTGTGTGTGTGTGTGTGTGTGTGTTCCTGCTTTGAGCAGAGCTCGAGACCTTGTCAAGAAACCTTGACAAGCATTACAATCAGTTTTTAGAACTGCGTGGGGCATCATCATGAACAATAAACAACTCAGGTAGAAGGAAAGTCCCCACAGTTCATTTAAAGTAAGTAAGTAAGTACGTGTGTGTGTGTGTGTGTGTGTGTGTGTGTGTGTGTGTGTGTGTGCGTGTGTGCGCGTGTGTGTGTGTGTGTGTGAGAGAGAGAGGACTGACGGCGTCACTACATACCTGTGACAGGTGTTGTCAATCTGATGCTATAATTACAACTGTCTTGGCATGATGTTAATGATTATTCAGGAAACACTGTGCATACAGAAAGGATACAAAGACAAACAGAACTTAAAACAGTAAACAAGGGTCTGATTTATCAAACCAGCTTGATACCATCATGCTGTTACTACAATGTCCGCTCAAAGACTGGCATGGATTATTGTTACTACCTTTACAACTACTAATTCATAATAATTAGCTTGAAATAAAAGCTACTGATTCTTAGTAAGATATTTCTTTAATAGAAAATAAAACATTTGGAACAATTATAGGTCCAACATATTACAGGTCTGGACTTGAGCTTTGTTTTAAACTTCACCAGACAGGATGGCTGTGCTCGGGGACCTCAGGGAGCATTTTAGGCTCTTACGGAAAGTTTATATATCAATAATGTGGTTGAACTTAAAACCACGCATGCAGAGTAGTTAATGATGTCCTAAAACAGGTTTAGGTGTGAAAAGCACCCCAGAGTTACAGCAAGAGATCAAAAACAGTTTGACTGTCTTTCAAAGTAGAAAGGTGACACAGATACAGTGGTGTGAAAAAGTGTTTGCCCCCCTTCCTCATTTCCTGTTCCTTTGCATGTTTGTCACACTTAAGTGTTTCGGAACATCAAACCAATTTAAACAATAGTCAAGGACAACACAAGTAAACACAAAATGCAATTTGTAAATGAAGGTGTTAATTATTAAAGGTGAAAAAAAATCCAAACCATCATGGCCCTGTGTGAAAAAGTGATTGCCCCCTAAACCTAATAACTGGTTGGGCCACCCTTAGCAGCAACAACTGCAACCAAGCGTTTGCGATAACGTGCAATGAGGCTTTTACAGCGTCCTGGAGGAATTTTGGCCCACTCATCTTTGCAGAATTGTCCTAATTCAGTTACATTAGAGGGTTTTCGAGCATGAACGGCCTTTTTAAGGTCATACCACAACATCTCAATAGGATTCAGGTCAGGACTTTGGCTAGGCCACTCCAAAGTCTTCATTTAGTTTTTCTTCAGCCATTCGGTGGTGGACTTGCTGGTGTGTTTAGGATCATTGTCCTGCTGCAGAACCCAAGTTCGTTTCAGCTTGAGTACGAACAGATGGTCGGACATTCTCCTTCAGGATCTCTTGGTAGACAGCAGAATTCATAGTTCCTTTTATCACGGCAAGTCTTCCAGGTCCTGAAGCAGCAAAACAGCCCCAGACCATCACACTACCACCACCATATTTTACAGTTGGTATAATGTTCTTTTTATGAAATGCAGTGTTCCTTCTACGCCAGATATACTTGGACACACACCTTCCAAGAGTTCCACTTTTGTCTCATCGGTCCACAGAATGTTGTCCCAAAAGTCTTGGGGATCATCAAGATGTGTTCTGGAGAAATTGAGACAAGCTTTGATGTTCTTTTTTGCTCAGCAGTGGTTTTCTCCTTGGAACTCTGCCATGCAGGCCATTTTTGCCCAGTCTTTTCCTGATGGTGGAGGCATGAGCGCTGACCTTAACTGAGGCAAGTGAGGCCTGCAGTTCTTTGGACGTTGTTGTGGGGGTCTTTTGTGACCTCTTGGATGAGTCGTCGCTGCGCTCTTGGGGGTAATTTTGGGCGACCGGCCACTCCTGGGAAGGTTCACCACTGTTCCATGTCTTCGCCATTTGTGGATAATGGCTCTCACTGTGGTTCGCTGGATTCCCAAAGCTTTGGAAATGGCTTTATAACCCTTTCCAGACTGATAGATCTCAATTACTTTCTTTCTCAATTGTTCCTGAATTTCTTTGGGTCTCGGCATGATGTGTAGCTTTTAAGGATCTTCTGGTGGACCTTACTGTGTCAAGCAGCTCCTATTTAAGTGATGCCTTGATTGTGAACAGGTGTGGCAATAATCAGGCCTGGGTGTGGCTAGAGAAATTGAACTCAGGTGTGGACAACCACAGTTATAGTATGTTTTAACAAGGGGGGCAATCACTTTTTCACACAGGGCCATGATGGTTTGGATTTTTTTCTCCTTTAATAATAAACACCTTCATTTACAAATTGCATTTTGTGTTTACTTGTGTTGTCCTTGACTTTTGTTTAAATTGGTTTGATGTTCGAAACACTTAAGTGTGACAAACATGCAAAGGAACAGGAAATGAGGAAGGGGGCAAACACTTTTTTCACACCACTGTAAGTGTTTGCACCAATGACTCGGGCTTTACATTTCCTTGGACTTAATATGCAGGCCAAAAGAAAGTGAACAGGACTGGTGAGGTGTAAGTTTAAACTCAGCTTGATGGAGGCACCTGTTTCAAACAACCTGTTACCTGCATGGTCACCATGAAGACGTTTCACCTGTACGTCTGTACAAACAGACGTACAGGTGAAACTTTAACTTCATTTTATTGTTGAGTCTTCTTTCTTTTCTTTTCTTTTTTTTCTAAGATTATTTTTTGGGGCTTATTCCGCCTTTAATGGACAGGACAGGTGAGAAAGGGGGGAGAGAGGGAGAAGACATGCAGGAAATCGTCACAGGTCGGAGTCGAACCCTGGACCTCTGTGTCAACGCATAAACCTCTAAATATACGTGCGCCTGCTCTACCAACTGAGTCATCTTCTTTCTTTTCAGCTGGGAAACTTGTTGAGCAGCAGGTTGTTTAATATTAATGACACTATTTTATCCTACATTTTCATATTTTATTCTGACATGGCAAAATTGGGTCCTCTGGGCTATAGAGATGCATTAAAGATCACATTTCATCAGTTCATCAGTATGACCCTAATGGTCTCCAGTTTTCCAGTACTCAGATATATGTTAAGTATATTTACTTAATATAATACCAATGGAAAGCTGATCCAGTTTGCCTTCTTCTGAGAAATAGGCAGTGGCTGGTGGGAAATCCCATAGCGGTGTGGAGTAAGGTCTGGCAATGCGAGACTAGAAATCCCAGGACTCCTTAAATAGTACTTGTTTCCACTGTGCACCAAAAGATGGTCCACTTTAGCGTGTGGTCTGTGTGGAACAACCAGCTGTCTTATACTGCCCCCTACTGAAGTGACCTGAACTGAACTTCAGTGTGTTGGGATTTGTTATCACTTGCGTCACACTTGCAATGTTGTAAATTAAACAAAAAACTACAGCAATTGATAAAATAAATGGACATTAATGGACAGGACAATCTCATTATTATTAGCATAAGGAAATATAGAAAATGCGGCTTGGGGAAAATATCAAATAGATCCTGTGTTGCTTTCTTTTTTCCCGTCTTATAGTAGGCTAGAGCTCTTTAGCTATTTAAAATAGTATTATATGTGGGGCTAAGACATTTGGATCATTCTTAAAAATAACGCAGAAGGAAAATTATCATAAAGTGTCCTACTTTACCAGTATTACAGAGACTGTCTGCAGAGCGACATTCACAAGTTGCTTCATCTAATCTACCAGAAGCTCATCAAATATGAAATCATCAAACAAGTACAGGTACAGGTTTTTGTGTGTGTAATACATTAATATGCTATTTAATTCGAGAAGGTGTGAACGGTTTTCTGAATCGAACAGAGTTTGAGAATGGCAACACACAGAGTGGAAGGCGATGGAAATCCGGTACGTGGCTCACACGCCGGATGTCAGGTAATTATCCTGGAAATGTATTTATGTTGATCCAGACTGCATGTGAGTAAACAGTCTAGATCAACGGCAGTCCATTTCCAGGATAATTGCCGCACATCTGGCGTCGCCTGATGTCCCTCGCCTTCCGTTCTCTGTGTGTTGTCGTTCCCAAACTCTATCCCCTTTGAGAAAAAACAACAACCTTTGAGCTCGCCAGTTCATGCCAATAGCCATACAATGACTGATCTGTTGTGCAGTGACTCTGTACCGGGTCATAACGGTAGAGTACCGTCATAACTGTAGGTTCTGACTGAGCATAAATCAACAGGAAATAAAGACTGTAGATTAAAAAAATGAAAATAATACATTAGCCTACATTACATTTAGCTGATGCTTTATCTAAAGCAACTTCCATTCACACACACAGATGGGGCAGCATCAGGAGCAATTTGAGGTTAAGTGACTTCCATAGGCGTCGATTTTGGTGGGGACGGTGGGTACGCGTACCTACCAGATTTGTCATGAGTCATTTTGTACCCACCACTTTTTTTGAAAACCTCGATCTCAATTTAGTTAAAAAAAAAGTCCATAACACATATAATTCTTGAGCGACAGATGCCAAAAAATCCACAACAATCTCTATCTCCACAGGACAGGCACAGACACACACACACACTCATCTCACAGCGTTAGCGTTGTCTTCTTCATTGGTGCCTATGGCGAGGAAAATGCTTGTACCTAAACAATGATTACCAAATTTCTCTCTCATATTGCTCCTCATAACCACTGAAAACCAGAACCAGAAATGTGGTGATGATTGAGCGTTGTTTAGGTACATTAAACCACTTTAAGCTTTTTCACGTTATGACTTATAAAGCCCATGAGAACCGTAGGGAGTCAACCCACAGCCCTGCTGCCCTGCTGAAAATGTGAAGCAGAAACGCTTAATGTCAGATAATGTCCATAATAATTAGAGTTTGGGTTAGATTTTTTGATGGTTTTCAGTGGTAATGAGGAGCAATATGAGAGGGACATATGGTAATCATTGATCACTGTTTACGTACATTAAACCACGTTTTTATTCATTAATAAGCTACAGGATAGCGTCTTTCAAAACATGACCTGCGTGAAAGAGAGAAAAAAAAAATATGCGTCATTGTACCCAGCACTTCTGGAAATGTACTTCCGAATGCGTCTCTGTCCCCAGCACATTTCAAACCAAACTGAGCCCATGGTGACTTCCCTAAGGACAATTTGAATTGTAGGTTGCAGGGGCCTGGGATTGAACCACCAATCTTCAATCAAACTATTTAGCTTGCACATAGACAACTTTAGCTCGCACACAGACACGTTTTTGTGAGAAAAAGTAGTGTGTGTAGTAAAAGTAAGTATGAAAGAGTATGTGCATGCATTCTTGACAAATGGCCTAAACGGCTCCTCATACTGAATCACACCGTTCCAAGCTAGATGGAAAATGAAAGTATGTTGTTAAGTTTCGTTTTCCAGACTAACAGCTGCTTACTGATAATAAATAGACTGCCTGCAGAGCGATATTCACAAGTCGAACTTCGCTTCATCTCATCTACCAGAAGCTCATTAAGTCCTATCTGATCACCGAACAACATGAGTAGATCTACAGGTAACACATAGTGGCTTTTTTTCCTTTCTTCTTGTGTTCTTGTGTGTGTAATACGTTAATATGCAGTTTAATTCGGTGCTATGCAATATTTGTTTTTCATAAATTGAGGCCATTATGCAACGTCAATATTTAGTGTTCATATTTGGCTATATAAAGGCTAAGCATCTTTTACATTTACATGTATTTTACGTTATATTAATTCAGATAGTAGGCTATTAATCTGAAGAAGCAGGCTTGACAAAAAATGTTTTGACTCGGAACAATTGCCAAGGTTCCTGCTGAGAGTTTGGTCATTTACCCCTGAGGTCTGCTATTTTGTCAGTGCTGTGACAGAGAAACCATATGTAAACCAATGTAAAGCAATGTTTTATTTGTGCAGACTGGGTTCCTTCCTTGTGGAAGGACACCTTTGAGGAATTGCTGTACGATGACAATGAGCTGGACTATGGAGACCAGTGGAATCTTAACTTTAGCTACAGCCAGACAAACATCGTCACCAAGGAGGAGAGGAAAAGAGGCTGGAAAATCTACAGCCACTGTGCCTATGGACAGTATGTATTGTTCTATATTGTCAAAGTATCCATATATATACCAAGTATTAAACCATACACACTAGGCTAGCCTACTAAACATTCAGATCAAGGAGGATAAAAATGTGCTGTACTGTAATAAGTGTCGACAGAGTTTCTGTTTTTCTAACAATAGTAGTTGGCTGACAGCAGGATGTCTTGTTGTGCTTTCTACTCATTCCTGTTGCCATGACCGATCATATGATGATGGTGTCATAAAATAAGGTCATGTGCAGTAAAACATTCTGTGGAAAAACCTGTTACTGCACCCTGGGTAAAGACTGCACTTGTTATACTGCTTTATGGTGACTTAGGAAAACAGGATAACCAACAAAGTTATGGGAAGATTGATCCTTTTAAATTGAAATGTTATTTTAACTTTTCAAAAATAGTCATAACTTGCAGGAAACGCTGCTTATCTGAGAATACCTCAATTTCACCAACACTGAGAAGCTCTGACTCTCATTTATTGTCTTCTAATTTCTCAACAGTTTTCTGTGTGCATCCTGCAGCAAGATCTGGCCTTCAGCACGGGTGGTGGTGTTGTTCCGTTACCGGCTGCGGGGAGACCGTGGGACAGTCATCATGCGGCCCTTTGGACAGGCCTGTCGGCGTTGCCAAGACGATGAGTTTTACCTCCCTGGTTTTTCCAAGAAAGAGGTGGAAGAAGCCTTGCTCAGGCTGTTTAGAAAAATCCGGAAGAATTGCTACCAAGATGAGGACGACGATGATGGCTCATCAGCAAGCTCTACCAAAGTTTGGACCAAACCTCATGAGGCGACCCTGTGTGAGGCCTGCATTATGGGCATCTGCTGTCAGGATGATTAGAAGTGGTGTGTGTGTGTGTGTGTGTGTGTGTGTGTGTGTGTGTGTGTGTGTGTGTGTGTGAGAGAGAGAGAGAGAGAGAGAGAGAGCGAATCAGGGAGATGTTATGTGTTATGTGCTGATTAGCTGAGATGCTCCTTTGCAGTCTGCACCTTTTTACCTTTAAGGACCAATAATAAGATTGTTTCAGTAAATATATAGATTTGTAAAATTCTATGTCTTTTGTATTGTTGTCACTGCTAATAAAGTATTAAGTCTGACCACGTTTAGTTTTTGGGGTAATGATTATTTCATGAATTTATATATGAATATGGAAGACGAGTGGTGGAATATAACTAACTAAATGTAGGCCTACTCAACTGCTTGTATTATACTTGTACTTATAATTCTACTACTCTACAGTTCAGATTCAAATATTGTACTTTTTACTCCACAATAGTGACAGCTGTAGTGACTAGTTACTTTGCCGATAAATAGGCTATTTTACATGCAAAACAAATGTTTAGTTTATTAAATATATGGGAGTTATAGATTATCCTCCCCAGTTAAAATGATCTACACTTCAATCAACTTCAACATAACATTTTGGTTATAAATGAATACATCAGTATTAACATGCCAGTGATAAGATACAGTGGTTCTTCCCCTTGGGGTCAGGACCTCGAGGGATTGCTGGATCAAGAGTCAAACGCCAAAAAGGTTGGGAACACTATAATATATATTAATATAACTCATGGTGGGCGGGGGTCAATTTAAGTTTATGTTCATATAGCCTATATACATACATACAAAACGCACCTGTTATAATAGCAGCTAAAATACAATTTCACAAAAAGGTTACAATGAAAACAGTAGCTACACCAAACGAACTCAGACAACCTACCAATCAGGTGAGAGCTCTCCGTATGACAGTTGGTCCCGAGCATGCGCAGTACGCTTTTCTCTTTGTCAGCCACAACAACATACTGAAGCGATCCAGTCAGTCTCGCCCCTCCGCACTCAGCAGCATCATCATCGTCCCCGCCGGGTCCGGTGGCAGAGAGGATGGTTCAGCGGAAAAGCAGCCGGGGATGCGAATGACAGTGATATGATAATGGCCCTCGATTTACGCAAATTCCCGAATGTGCGACTAGTGACCAAGTGAAACGACCGTGTAAGTAAAACGGCGGAGATTTGATGTTGTCCTGCTGTAGGTAACGTTAGTTGAGGCTAAGATAACGCGCTAACGTGTACCTCAGGTTTGCTAGCTTCGGCAACGGTAGAAAGGTAGTCTGCTTTGGGTGTTAACGTTTTCCCACGGCGCCGTCACAGCCGTGAGAAAACGTTAACACCCAAGGTAAAGCGTTTTTATCAGCAGTATTTCGAAAAACCTGCACCTAACACTCGCTTTCCTGTTGTGTTAGTAATTCACCCAGACACTGTCAGTGTGTTGAACAAAGGAGCTTTAACCGAGGGGCCGCATGGACAGAAACATGCACGGAGAAGTCGGCTGCTGTTTGTTTTGTGCTCCATTTCATGCTGACACACTTCTTCAGGGATAACCACACGAGGTCTGACCTGAATATGTAGCTGATTGACGGTGACCTAGCTAATTTTGGTAAATGCCGAAGTGCTATTGAAGTAACTTACACTATGCAGCTCCTGTCTGACTTCAGCTCCCCCATAGAAGTTTGATGTCTCTTTTGACAAGCTGGTTTTGTCATTTTATACAGAAGTATGATCCATACTTTGACTATGAGGTGTCTGACTTGATGTCCATCAGATGGCAGCAAGTTTGATAACTGTAAAGGTACCACAGT